>NC_087212.1:34206813-34319313 GCF_015104395.2 Macrobrachium nipponense
TTATTAAAGTCTGGAGCTTGAAGCACTGGTCTTGAAGTTAAAATGGCTTTTACCTTCTCAAAGGATTCTTGACATTCTGGAGTCCAAACAAACTTAGTTTTGGGACTAGTTAAGTCAGTCAAGGGAGCATAATTTATTTGCTTAAACGACACCGAGGGAAGTGTAAGTTCGAAAACTTACGAATAAACACACTTTACTATTAGGCCAGGAATGTGTTGGTATCTTATGGCACAACAAACATGTAAAAACGCTCATTCTATACATTATGAAACACCAAGGCAGCATACAAATATAGTGGGCGAAACATATGAAACGTGAATGAAAGGACTGTCATTTCACATACAACGACTGATTAATTCATAAGGAAATCTGCAGGATGGAGAGGGATCATCATTACAGTACCTGGAGAACAAGATTCCCAGGCACATACTACATACAGAATACAGGGGGAAATTTTTCCTGCGGGGGCTAATAATTGGATGGATGAGTGATAACCTGCCGTAGAAATATAGCAACTGCATGTATAGCTTACATGTGCATGTATGAAAGCAATATGTCTGGAAGAAATATTTGTCTGAAATAACATTTACTTTGATCGTTTACATATTATGCAGACTAATTGAGCAAATGTTTACTTGTCGCTTTATATATTATGAATAAAAGATATGTGTTGATTTTTGAAAGGTACATTCTACAAAGACTTGAAAAGCATAATAAAAAAGAAATGAAAATAGAAGCCAGAAAACGTACACTGGAGAATGGATATACACCTGTCTTTTAAGAAGTATGGAAATCGCGTCTAGGCGATTTAGTTAACGCTTTTGTTTTCTTCAAAGATCTTTCCATTTTCTTTCAGGAAAACAGGACAACCCAAATGCATTTGTACACCCGAATCAGTCCAAAACTTTCTATTTGAACTATCCCGCGGGTGAAGTGGACACAGACCCTTTTGAATTACTCTTCCAAGGCTTAATAATATAAATATCCATATACCATAAAATCTCTCCTTAGCGTCTTGGTGAAAGAAGAGATGCGTGGACAAGAAAAGTCTGTTTGCTTATCCACGAAGTAAATCTAATTGTCGATCTCTTGACATCATCTATAATCTCCAAAAAGATCATCGAATATGGTCCAATGAAATATTAAGTAACAGTGTAGATGGAGGAGAAATGTAGTAAGCCTTTTTACAAGTAGGCTTCCAGATATGGTGTATGATATATAGTAGTGTTGTAAAATAATGGGAAGTACTGAACAAGCAAAGGTGTGGACAACACTATTAACTGGCATTAATATCTAGAGGAGATAAAGGAGTATAGCAGAGGACACGAAAAAAAATGGAAAAAAAGACATTTGTGAAAATAGATCCTGCTGAATCTTTTTCGAGTAAAATTATATTCATGTTAAGGCCCTTAGCTGAGATAGAATGAAACATGCGGTAACATAATATACGAGAGACCTAATTAGGGAGAGAACGGTATGAGTAAAGCTGGTTATAAATACTCTAGACTACATAGGAGAGCACTGTAATAAAGGTCAAAAGGGGCAGAGGAAGTAGAACGATCTATAAATGTATATAACATATATTTCTTATCAACAACATATCGTTCCCCTTGACAGGGTTAGGTTGCCCCTAGAGAAAACAAAGCAAAGTTTATTGTCGCAAATAAACTCTTAACTATTGAATTTCAAACTAAACCCCAACATCAGGGCTTAGAACAGCACCTAAACACTATGCCACTCACCCCTGGGATGCATCTTCAATTCATACGATGATGAGAACTTTACTTTCCATTATCTCTTTCACACGATCTATCCAGCACTTTATAGGTCTTCCTCTCCTCGTTCTTCATAATACTACCAAGGTGTACTCTCTCTCTCTCTCTCTCTCTCTCTCTCTCTCTCTCTCTCTCTCTCTAAATATATTTATTTATATTACTTTTATATAATTATATCATATTTAATTTCATATATCTAAATATATTTATTTATATATTTATATAATTATATCATTCTAATTTCATATTTATCTATATATATAATATATATATATATATATATATATATATATATGTGTGTGTGTGTATGTGTGTGTGTGTGTGTGTGTGTGTGTGTGTGTGTGTGTGACTTTAATAACACGTTTAGCAGACACTCAACTACTACAATGATAAATTAAAAAAAATAAAAAAAAATAATAAAAAAAACGCAATACCCATTTATATACAATTCATATCAACACCACTCCTTAAATGGATGACGTAATTAACAAGAACTGTAACATTAACAAGAACAGTAATAAGTGCGTAAACTTTAACAGTGCCCATCACCGTCAACCTTTTCAAAATGAACAGCGCCTATAAACACGAGCGTCCCACCTCATGAAATGCGAAAAAAAAAAAAAAAAAAAAAAAAAAAAAAATTGTTTGCGGTGAAAAACCACAACTCATTTGGGCAAGCAGTCAAAACAAATGTGATAAAAAATTAAAGGATGAATATGACCGTGACCATTTTCCTATTTCTCTGGAACCACCCCCTTGTAAGGAAAAATGGCTAAAGCTTGTGATATAAATATATATATATATATATATATATAATATATATATGATATATATTATATTATATATATATATTATATATATAATATATTAATATATTATATAAATATACATATGCAAATGAATTTTTATCACATCACCGTGATTCATATAGTATTCATCAAGCCCAAAATGTCCTTTAATATCCAATATTCACTCTACCTCGGAATTAACATATATTCATATATGTTAACCGATGTGGAATTTTTTAGTTGTTAATAATTTCGTCCTCTCGTGGGTTCGAACCAGCGCCCAGAGAGCTGAGGAGAAATCAGGACTCCAGTGACATTATCGACTCGGCCAACAAGTGAGGCAACCAAGAGAGGACGAAATTATTATCAACTAAAAAATTCCCCTTCGGTTAACATATATGAAAATATATTAATTCCTAGATAGAGCGAACTGTATATTAAAGGACATTTGTAGCGCGATGAATAAACGTATATAAACAAGCTTCCCATTGATACCGAATGCGTTATATTTAACAGGAATAGAGGGAAAACAATTTAAAACATATACTACAAGATAACATAACTCAAATTTGCTCATTTGTAATTTCTTTCTGACTGGCACAGAGAGAGAGAGAGAGAGAGAGAGAGAGAGAGAGAGAGAGAGAGAGAGAGAGAGAGAGAGCAATTCAAGAATTTGGATGCCTAAATACCGAAGGAGGGGATGCAGGCGGCGCAGAAAACGAATCTGGAAACTCTTAACGGCTGTAAAATGGTCTCAATGTTTCAAAATGTCGAGAGAAGCATTCCCCGCCTCCCCGCATCCGCGGAACAAATGCCAGATATAGGTTTTTCCGAGACATTATTCGCCGAAGGAGATTCTACCATCAAATCTTGAGATGTGCCATTAGCCTGTGCGGGACTGGCGCTGTTCAGTTCCCCTTGCCGTCCTCGCAGGGATTGGAGTTATAGGCGTTGTACTCATGTGATCATGTACAGCAACGAATTCTTATTTATAAGTATTCCTTTGTTTCCATTTTCTTTAACATATTTTGTTTTCGTCGCTGGACGAGGGCCAATGATAAGTTTGTTCACATTGGGAAACAACGACAAAAACAACAACAACAACAATAATAATAATAATAATAATAATAATAATAATAATAATAATAATAATAATAATATGAATCCCACAGCATACAAATTTAATGCTTGGATAGCAATACCCGATTGGCTCCGAATATCTAACTGTACACGAGTAAACTTACTTCCATAAATTTTAATGAAGGATATTTTTTTAAACCATCAAGTTCTCGACAACAAGAAAGTAAAACAAATAACATTTTAACAATATGAAGACCTTTATTTCTTGTGGAAAAGGTAAAGGAAATTTCATGAAATAGAACATGGATCACGTCCGTGTATAATTACACACATTTTACGTACATAAAGGCATATACACACAGACATACACTATATATATATATATTATGTATATATATATATTATATATATACTATATATTACATAATATATATTATATATATATATATATATATACATGTATGTATGTATGTATGTATGTATGTATCTGTATTTATATACATAATTTACGTTGCTTTAATTACAGAATTGTCAGGAATCACTAGGTTTATTGTGAGCCCCAAAAAATGGCAACAAAACAAGAAAGATAACTTCAAATCCTGATGAAGCTCTTAACAAAGATTTCTCCTAAAATTGTGAATTGGCATTTAAATAACTGAGATTGATGTTAAATCCTAACTAAAGTCAAAGCAGGACTCTGAGCACCACAAGGATAAAGGACTCTCCCATCCAGATATTCTCTCTGATGGTGTTCCATTTACTACTTAGAATTCTAGGTGTCATTCATCATGCAAATTCACTTTTGAGAAATCTATTTGGCGTAACCATTCTTTAACTACAGCAAAAACCGGAATACTGAGTCTTACGAGATTTTTGATTACCTGTCTATCCTGAGGGGGCGGATTAATTAGTTTATTCCACCATGTTATTGACCATTATTCTCCTGTTAGATCTTTCAGAAGCTGACTTATTTTAAAGTGTGAGAAAACTTGGGCTCTATCCAAAATCTTGTCCTTGATCTGAGCATTAACCTCTGGATCAGCTGATCAGCTGTTCAATTAGACCAATCTGCAAGGGGTTCAAGATATTTCATCATCATGCCAATTACAGACAGAACAAAGACACGTTTCGAAATGTCTTAATTAAGCCGCAAGAGGGACATTCAGCACATAAATTAATGCCCACTGAAAAATATGAGAACGAATGTCACATATCCGTGCCTCCCCTGGGAAGTGAAAATAAGAGCAGAGATAGAGAGAGCTAAATGAGTAAATTAGAAAAGTAAATTTGCGTTATTTTCTAAAGATAACAGAAATTCTTTCAGATAACTACACAATAAAGTTATATAAACAGTTTATATGCAACGTAAATATACTTCTTAAGAACTTGCATACTAGAGACCACTGTTAATTATATAACAAACATATAAAAAACCTTAAAACATACAAACGCACTGATTTTATACACTAGTGCAACCACCCATTTCCGAATCAATATTTCCGAGAAAAGCTTTCGAGGCAAGACATTTAAAATGAAAAGAAAAAATCATAATCGTAAACTTTGAGCAAAAAGGTGATGTCATTAAGTCATCGTCGTCAAAGAAAACAAAAAGAAATCAGGCTATCGAGCTTCCATTGATGTTGAAGGACAAAGGAGAAAAATAAAACTTCGGCGATGACGAAATTGAGGTCGGGCCAGGGGAGGAGGGAAGTAGGGAAGGGAGGGGAAAGATGGAGGGGAGAAGAAGGGAAGGAGGATGGGGAGGGGGAGTCCAATATTGACAACTGATACTTCATTAGAGATAAAAAGAGGCAGAATGAAAACAAAAAACGTCAGAAGTTTGAAATACTTATGTCGGAAACTAATCGAAAAATTCTAGTGAGCCGGCCGAAACTTGAAAGATACATAACTATACACGTGTGTGTGTGTGTATATATATATATATATATATATATATATATATATATATATATATATATATATATATACTAACAAATCTGAAAAATCTGATATGTGACTGATAAAGGAACCTGCCCTGATGCTGCCAAACTCACCAAATTGAAGAAGCTGCGTGCACAAAAATCCTTCTTTTCAATTTAAACATCTGATAACGCCGACAATGGCACAATGAGAATCCGGGTACTTAAGGGTCATCGTTCTATTTAAATACAAATCAAAAGTGGAGAAAATAAAGTGAAATGTGGACGTTTTATCAAAGAAGATTGTGATTTCTCATATGGTCTCTCTCTTTTTATGCAGACGAACACAGCGGGGGTAGGGAACCTCTTTCTGTCGGGAGTGAAATTTACATACATAAATACATATATACATATGTTTATATATATACATTATATATATACTATATATATATATATATATATATATATATATATATATATATATATATACACATTATATATATACTATATGTATATATATATATATATATATATATATATATATATATTTATATATATATAAAATAAATATATATATATATATATATATATTTATATATATATATATATATATATATATATATATATATATATATAGATAAGGATGGAAGTTAGTTCACCGAACCTTATAGTCCTTAGCTTTAAATCAGAGCGTTTTAATGGGCCTTTTATACTTGAGACGTATCCTTTTTTTAACAGAAATTTATTTACACACACACACACACACACACACACACACACACACACACACACACACACACACACTATATATATATATATATATATATATATATATATATATATATATATATATATATATATAAAGTTTTATTCCAAACAGAGAAATGTTTCTTATCCAACTTGTGTTTCATCTGCATAAGATCGCAACCATAAGAAATCACTCTTCTCCAATAACTCAATGTCCTCAACGCAGTACTGCAGAAAGTAACCTCCAGCTAAGGGCAACACAAGGGCGCCTCCCTTTGAGCCCACTTGTCTGAGCCAGCGTCCTCCACTCCGCCTGTGCCAACAAAGCGCCGTCCCCAAAGGAACTTCAAGGTTTCCAGTATTTTCCAGCGTTCCAGAGTGCACGCCGTGTGCGCTGCGAAAAGAAGCATAGGCTATCGAAAAGGCCTTTGTATTCTCATTTTGCCTTTCACTGGAAAAAATAACTCGCGCGCGCGGGGGACGTGAGTATGTATTTCATGTGTTCGAGTGTGTATGTATGTATGTACGTAAGTATACATATTATGTATGTATATATATATGTATGTATGTATGCATGCATATATATATATATATATATATATATATATATATATATATATATAGAGAGAGAGAGAGAGAGAGAGAGAGAGAGAGAGAGAGAGAGAGAGAGACCGTGGTGGAATTCCAACCAAAGCACAGTAGAAAAAGTGAAGTACCACTAAGGCCACTACACTACGATCACTGTAAAAGATAATGTTTTCTCATGCATAAAGCTACAAAATTAATGTCGTTGAATATCTAACTCTCTCCACTGCGGAAATATTACCGAAGGGGAGTTATAAGTTATAACTTATAATTGTACAGATACTTTTCACCAGACCTTGAACATACCCACACTCACCATCTTTAAACAGCGTGTTAGCTGTTTTATTTAATGTTTTTTTTTTTAATGCATGTGCGTGTGTGTCGTAAATCATGTCAAAATAACAAATGGAAATGAAAATTATTAAGTCTGTCATTCTGATCTATTATACGTACTAATGCATGACAGTAAAGTCAATTGATTCTTCATTTACCCCCCCTCCAAAAAAACCACAACTATGTTCAAATACTGTAAATTACATAAGTTACATTTACATACACATAACATTTAAAACACGTTCATAAAACGGGAAGCCAAGTAGTACCTGGATAAAAAAAAAAAATCAATCAAAGCCACGTGTTTACTAGTATCCAAATGAAGGGTTTCTCACGTCAAGCATTCCCAGTAAAGAAAAAAAAAAAAAACTTTATATTCAGAGCCCGCGACGGATGCATCCAACCTTCGGCAATATAACATAATAAACGCCAACAATAACGCCAATAAACGAAGCCACTCGAGACGCTGAATAAAATACAGCGAGCCCAGAAGGACCGACTCTCCCGAGGGAACGAGATCGAGACCCTTGCTTGCCTCGTGCTGTATCGTCCTCGCATCGAACGGCAGATCGGGAGGACCTACAAGAGGAGGAGGAGGAGGAGGAGGAGAATGTCGGTCGGGAGGACCTACAAGAGGAGGAGGAGGAGGAGGATGAGAATTTCGGTCAGGGGAGGGGAGGAGGAGGAGGAGGAGGCTGAGAAAGAGGAGGGAATAAGGCTTGGAAGCAGGAAGGAGGATGAAGGAAGAAGAGGAGGAGTAAGAGGAGGGAGAGGGCAGACGAGCGAGCAAGCGAAAGAGAGGGGAGGGGGAGAGAAGAATGAAGGGAGGCGAGGAAGAAGAGGGGGAAGAGAAGGAGGAGGATGAGGCAGAGAAAGAGGAGGGAATAAGGCTTGGAAGCCGGAAGGGAGGATGAAGGAAGAAAAGGAATAATGGGAGGAGGAGGGCAGGCGAAAGAGCATGAGAAGAGAGAGAGAGAGAGAGAGAGAGTAGAGAGAGAGAGAGAGAGGCGGGGTTGCGGGGGGGTAAGGGGGGGGGAAGGGAAGTACTGATAAGTAGAAGTTGGAATAAGATTCGGAGAAAGAGGAGGAGGAGGCATTGTTGGATACGTGGATAGGAGGAAAGGATAGTAGCTGTGTTGGAAGAAAAAGATAGAATAAGAGGAAAACAAAGAGACTGAGAAAGTTGGATGGCGATAGAGGACACGTGGGGAAACAATAGGACAAACAGACAGAGGCTGAATATTCGAGAAAATGGAGTTGGATGATGGAGGGATAGCTGGGTCGCGGAGGGGGTGGGGGAGAAGAGTAACGAGAAGGAACCAGGATTGCAATCAATTATTCTGTCAACAATGAATGATCATAGCATTGCAGAGATGTTGACAAAGGACGATCCATCTGTGTATCAATAAAGCAGCGGAGGGGGTAGGGGTGAGAGAGAAGGGGGGTCGTGGGGAGGTACTAGGGGAGGGGGCAGACTTATCTTCGTCGAGCAATTGTCCGGAAATTGCTACATAGAGATTCACTGACGGTGGAAATACTGATGGGATGCAGGAATTGCAAAAGAACTGAACTCGAAGCACTCGGCTTTATTCAGATTTATGGAAGCAATCGGGATCCTTGGCAGAATAGTTTCTTCCTTTTTATGTACGTGTTTTTGCATGTGATGCTTGCAGATTTTATCTTACTAATTTAGAGTATCTTATTTTCTCATATTTTTCAGTGACGGGTGCCGAAAAGGATCCATTATAATTCTCATGACCACCAGGAGGGCTTCTGCAAACATTTTGATATAATCATAAAAAAATTTTCTTCTCTCCTACCTTTCTCATTAAGCTTTTGAGCAATTGCCTATCTTTGCAAGCTTTCATAATATACAGAGGATTTAAAAGGAAACAGATTAATGCACATATTAGTTAAGTTCAGTGTTTTTAAGTGAGCAAAATATAAAAACTACATTTTAAGGTGTATTTCAAATTCACCAACCCAGGGATCGTCAAGTTTGGTAAGATTGTTTCTGAAGAAACTCACTACAACTGCATCATTGTTTCTGACCGACGAAATGAAAATTTCACTTTTCCCAACAATCACCTAACTCAGTTAACCAAGAAAAATTGCTTTTATTCACAGACAATAAAGTGCAACTGACTGTCTGAATATTCCTGAATGTGATCTCGCTTATAATATTTCCAAATTCATAACAATCAGTTTAAAAACTATACTAATGCAATAACGCAACAATACATGTAGCATAATTTGCACAAACAAATAATTACCATCACTTTTATCAGTCACTAGGAAAAAAAATGGCATCCATAGCCTCAGCAAATTTTAAAACCATGTTTTACTTACACATTATGTTTACGTATATATTATGGGCCTGCCCAACTTGGATGGCAAAAATATGTTAGCTACCTACCCATATGGGGGATATTTATTTTTCAAGTAATTCACGGTGCTCACAAGTTGGGAAAGACATTCATTCATTCCTAGTAAAACAAAAACACTGTATTAATGAATATTTGAGGAAGCAAAAATAAATAAACAAATAAAATAAAAAAATAAATAAATAAACAAATAGAATAAAAAAAATACAAAAATAAGATAAAATTCAGTCTGTGGCTATGCCGTGAAGAAACTATCATAAAAAATAAATATGGATAAATTAATGAATGAACAACAAATGAATGAATGAATGAATGAAAGCACAATGCTAAAATGTCTGGAATTATTCAGTAGAGCAAAGAGACCTTGTGATCGAAACATGTGTCATAAAAAATACTTTGACTTCAAATAAAAAAAGATCTTGTCTCTTACTCTCTACAATATACTAGTATCATTCTATATATATATAATATATATGTATATAATATATATTATATAATTATATATATTATATAATATATACACGTATCATAATAGAGAATTATCATTTCTCCGCCCAAAAGAGAATATATTAGCCAAAGGAAATTAACTGTAGAACGAAAACGATAGGACGAACGAAAAGACAACCATATTAAATGAGAATATATCAATTATGACAGACAACTGTCGGCATCGGAATTTTAACTCAATAAATTGACCATTCTGTGCTCAGAATGAAAGAAATAAATACGTTACCAACTGAATACCGTTTTGCAAACGTAGACGACCATGCTTGATGCAACGCTAATCTTCGTGAATCAAGTAATCAAATTATTAAAATAAAAAGTACTGAATAAGAATGCAATCTGAATAATGACAGCAAAATAAATAAATCAATCAATCAAGACATTTATTTCAATAAATTCTATATATTTGTATTGACTATATGACGTCAAGATGACGAACTAACAACACCTGGCTACTAATGGCCGCATCTCTCAATTATATGAAGCTTCTCTCTCCTCCTCCTCACTCCCGAGTCCCTCCTTGGAGAAAAATAAATCCTACAACTGAGGCAAAGAAGAAAAAGTCATTCTATGTTCAAGGGTCATTGGAGTTCGACAACAAGCTACTTAAAGAGTCTTTTGGGAAGCAAGTGAAGCTTTTAAAAGGTCATTTGATTTTCTCCTCCACCAGGCTCGTGAAGCTTTTGACGAGGTCTTTTAAAGAGCCCTTGCCCTCAAGTTTTTCACAAGTCACTCCGTAACTCTCGGTGCAAATTCACTTCTGCTGGTTCTGGGCGTCGTTAAAAGTTTTGTTCATCGTCTGCTACTTCCCCAGACGCAAATATTCTTGCCAGTAAACCTATAATAATATTTCTCTCTTATTTATATTCGTATATTTAGCTTACTTTCTGAGACCGTATTTATGTCCTTGTTTTTCTAATAAAATTTAATTTATTTTTATTTACTAAAAAAGTATTAGTTTACTTCGAGTAACTTTAATATCAAAAACATTTTCCCTGAAGATTGAAAGCCTGTTTTACATATTATGAAGAAACTTATAAAAAAAGATGAAGGGGTAAACAAAAAGAGGCGACGGAAAGAAAATTAAACGTGACGTAACATTAGTTGTATGATAAAATTTTGCAGAGAATACTTAAACCTCTCCCTCCCTCCCTCCCCCCCCTCTCCCTCCCCCCCCCCCCTCTCTCTCTCTCTCACACACACACACACGCACACAAACACACAACCATCATTGTTTTAATTTTCCTTTTGTACATAAGAATTGTGAGTTCACTATAAAAATTGAAGAAAAACGTTAACAGAAAGCAATAAAAGAAAAGGAAATGAAACCTTTACTAATATAAACAACAACTAGACAGAGTAACATCTTCCACCAACAGCATCTATCAATAGGTTCTTCACTTGTTCCAAAAAAGTGAAATGACCCGTAACACCGATCTTGTTTTTCCAGTGGATAACATTTCCAACAGAGAACTGAGTAACCTCGAGTCAAAGGGGGCGAGGATGGGAGACCCAGGACTGTTTTGACTGACAGATAACACGACGCGATATACGAGGGGAAAAGAGGGGACGATGTTCACTTGGGGGTCCGTGAGGTCGCTACGGAGAGGGGAATACCACCGCTAAACACACAGTCGTCTTCACGATGTGAGAGAGAGAGAGAGAGAGAGAGAGAGAGAGAGAAGATGGAAGTGTAGGAGTGGGAGGAGGAATAGGTGATGGCCGTGTGAGGCAGGAGAAAAAGGTGGGAGGTGAAGGCGGAGGCGGAGGAGGAAGAGGAGGGGTTTACAGACGCACGACTTGTGTACATATGATATCCCGAGGACCTTATCAATGCCTAGCGTTGTGACTTTTCTTGCCACGTTATCATCTCCATGAATGTCCGATTGTCTGTGTGTCCTGTCTGGCTGTGGAGAGGCTCTTTCTCAGAATCGCTGTCCTCCCCGTTCAATCAGACCCGTAGTTAGTCAGTTATCTTTTTAAGATAACGATGGCCTTCCACCACCTCACTCTTTGTAAGCTATCAAGTGGTCTTATTCGCGTCCACACCTGATTCCCTGCTTCGTGTCCCGTTCCAATCGTTTAATTAGTTCCCTTCAGTATCCTAAAGCACCTCTGTTAATTTAGTTCTTGATGAAATTGATAACACAGCAACCTTCTCTTTCCGAAAGCATACTAGTCTTTATTCTATATGAAAGGATCTTGAGGAAGGAAACGGCATCACCGCTATCATAACTTACCAGCAAAGTTAAACTCGTAGAGCAAACACTTCAAACAACATGACAATATCGGTTAACTTCTACAGTCATTTAATCGCAAAAACTAAGGAAAACTTTGATAGAGATATACTCAACAATAAAAGCATCACGGTGGGAATATTAAACGAAAGATGAAATGGCAGAAAGTTGTGAAGCTTTTTCTCAACCCATAGAATCTGACGAAAATCTCTCCTTGACAATCGAGAACGTCTGACAAAAGTAGGGAGTTGTAGACAGATCACACAAGTTTTCTTACTATAACAGTTACATCCCAGTTCACGACGGAGGAGAGTTGGGCTGGTTTTGAAATAATGTTGATCCTCAGAAGAAAGTCTCAGTCATTTCTGGCAGCATGAAATAAAAGATCCCCATTAAAAATAATCACCACCTTTAACTTTTAATCGTGTGTTCCATCAAAGGATTTGTTGAAATACAATAAAAAAGATTCTTTTAAGAACTAGATACTTTTATCAAAGTGAACTAAGAAAAATATTATCTTTACATATTCAAGTAATGTCAAATAAAATACTTAGCTAATCTATTGAACAATAAAATTTAACGTTACTAGTCTCCTAGAAATAAATAAGGGAATTTAGACACACTGCACGTCAAAAGACTAACATCCTCTGAAGCCATTCTTCCTGAGGGGAAAAGAGCGTACGGTACAGAATGTATACTCGCACACGTACGCATCATAATACATACATCCATACATATATATATATATTACAATATATATATATATATATATTATATTAATATATACATATATATATATATATATATATATATATATATATATATATATATATATGCACATACAATGTACACCGGCGACAACTTTCATGTGAAGCCGGCTACGTACACTCATAATTTCCAGCCTCCTTTTCCTACTTGAATAATAAATCAACTTTTAAAACAGGAAATGCAACATAGCGCATGCTATCCATAATGAAAGAGCTGTGGGGTAGCGAACTAGGGGAAGCCTGCAGGCCACAGCATTGTACTACAGTCTCCTGATGTGAAGGAGGTTTAGGGTCTTGTCAAGTATTTGCTTATTATTCGTGTGGTTCCGTAACATAATCTAGCCTACAAAACTTTCTGCTTCGTCTGAGAGAGAGAGAGAGAGAGAGAGAGAGAGAGAGAGAGAGAGAGAGAGAGAGAGAGAGAGAGAGAGAGCTGTAATGCGAGGGGCACTAAGACAGTTCAAATTTCAGTTAAAATATAGCTTCTTATGAGTATTTTTCTTATTCCTTAGTCATGTACTTCCAAACCATTTCATTTCATTTCTACTTTGCTATTTTATATTAACAAGCATAGCACACAGTTAAGTACCCTACTTGAGCTACTATTTTTCTTATTTACTAGCTTGATTAAGCGTATATAATGCCTAGTAAAAATGCCACGGAATGAACTTACCTTATATAATGTGAAGTTAATTGACCTATCAATAGCTGACACAGCAGAAAAAGCTCTAATAACAGACAGCATATCAAACTTCAGAATAAATAATAAAATACACTTAGGAAGTACTTGTATATTAAGGGTCGTGGCACTGATACCTCTGTAGAGATTTAAGTCAAAAGACCTGGAAAGCGAAAAACCCATTGAATCGTGCTCATCAATTACATTGATCTCTCTCTCTCTCTCTCTCTCTCTCTCTCTCTCTCTCTCTCTCTCTCTCTCTCTCTCTCTCTCTCTCTCTCTCTCTCAATGCGAGAAGCACGACAACGGAGGAATTTGATTTAATACTATTTAAAAATCAGCAAATCTAAATTCTATTTCATTTTCTAAAATTAAGATATTAACAACGCATGAATAGAATATCGTAACACAACTTAAGTAAACAGAAATGTGCTTTTCTAACTCAAACATGTGTTATGTTATCATAGTAGTGACGAAAAATTACAGGACGATAAGTTATATAAGCCTCAATTTAATAAATACTGACAATAACACCAATAATTACATTTAATGTGATTATTATTTCATTATCTTACCATAAATAAAATCCAATTTTAAAATCCTTGTGTGGACAGAAGACAAATAAAAACGACAGAGACACGAGGGGAAGAATAAAACCAGCAGCGCAAAAATAAAGAAAAAAAAATGACAACAGTCCACCCTTTAATTCTCCAACGTCACAACTTGCTAGTTTTTGTCCTTCCGTTATTTTTACTTTTCTTATGTTTCTTTTATCCCTTTTTTAAGAGAAATCTCAGGTATTGGACGTGTATCTAAACCAATCTTTTTTGGGGACTCTCCTTGTTAGTCCGTCCTTTGTTGCCTTGTTAGCGGAGGAGGAGGAGGAGGAGGAAGGAGGAGGAGGAGGAGGAGGAGGAGGAGGAGGAGGGTGGTGGTGGTTTGTTGGGTGAGGTTGGATGCGTGGGGTGCCATTCCACCCACAGTTGCTAAGTGACTCGAAAGTCGAGGGAACCGAGTAAATTTTCGAGATCTGCTGCCAAAACCACCTTAGATGCAGATGTTTAAAATTTGTTTGGGAGCGGAAAAATATGATGGAATAAAATGTGAAGGCAAAAGGAGGTTCAGCATGCAGACATCACCATTCACTAAAAACGAAATGGTAAAAATAATCTAATTTACGACACTCTATTCTCTACGTGATTACATCTATCTGCCTATCTATCTATCTATCTATCTATCTATCTTTCTGTTTTTTTTTTTTTTTTTTTTGACTAGTATGAAAACAAAAGGAGCTGAGCTATTCATGCACATAATCAAAGACAAACGGATAGACAGTCAGGCACACACACATATATATACATGCACACACACATACACACATATATATATATATATGCATATATACTACACACGGCTGGTAACCAATCCAATTAACGTTCACAGCTGACGGACCTCACTCGGATACAGCCAGGGAAGTTGACAAACCACTCCAACCCGGAAAATGTTTTCATGTTGCACCAGAATATATCAATCTGTGCAACACTGTTTCTGCATCTACACACTCCGGTGAGTTAGACATTAATTCAGACATACTAAGGGATCGCACATTTTAAACTCTGCGGGCTAACTCTCTGCTGTCATTATAAATGCAAGAATATACACGTGTATAAATGTGAATTAAATACACATACATGAAAGTAATTCGACACGCATATAGTCACTGGTAATACGTAAATTTTCTATACACTGGAAACTTAGTATCTGTTTATAAATTAAAAAGAAATTTTGATAGCAGTAAATAGATTTTCTTATTAGTCAACATTATTTCTATCTACCTTCTAACTATCTATATAATACATACAATTACATATACACACACATATATAATTACGTATTGTATATTAGAGTACGTACTTTAACACTATAATGCTAAATAAGCAAAATTGTGAGAGTACATAAGATATACACATTTACACAACCACGCGTTCAAAAAGGCGAACACAAAAGACGCCTAGTCAGAAAGAGAAGACAGTATAAAAGAGATGCAAACCTCAACCCACATCTTCAAATTCACACTGCCGACATGGGCCCTGATCAATCAGAAATATGAAAGACCGATCGCACGATCATCAATCACGGAAAAATGAGAGACCGAATGCCTCATCGCTCATAAAACTTTCACCCGGTTGACTGATTTCCTATTATCTGCCACTGCACCGACGCCAACGCAAAAGGCGGGAAACCAAACCAATCTCGTTGTACGATGAGGAAAGCAACGACATACTACAAACAGATTTCGGAGCTTGGGTCTGCTTTTTCTCAACGGGCCACCCTTACCCCATCCCAATCCGCATCGTATACCTTTCCGGATACGGGATGGCATCACCTAAGCCACATCACCGGGGAATTTAAAGTTTATATGACCTTACCTTTCTCATCAAGCGAAGGAAGCCTTTGACTGGAGCAGACCTGCAAAGAAAGCAAAACAAATTATATATAAAGTGTGCTTGTGTATATACATATGCATACAGATGATCAAAAACAGTGTTTGAATTCCGCTAACTTGATCAGATCAGCATCCAACCAGCAAATAAAATATTCATGATTCAAGATTCAATCAGTACCGTAAATATATATATCTTATCTGATGCATCTAGCAAACAATGTAAATCATATGAATAAAGTCTCGCATACTGCACTGTCCTTTAATACCTTGCTGCAATTAAAAATAATAGAAAAATAAATAAACTCATCTATAGATGCTGATCATAATGTTTCGTGGGGCATGTAAAAATGGCATTCAGCTCCTGAGGAAGAGGTTTCAAGTGGTTTACAGCTAATTATGGAGATTTAAAATGGCTTTCATTTAATAATGGAAAAGGTTTAAAATAGCTTTCATCTAAATAAGGAAAAGGTTTAAAATGGCTTTCACCTAATAATGGAAAAAGTTTAAACTAGCTTTCATCTAAATAAGGAAAAGGTTTAAAATGGCTTTCAGCTCATTATAGAAGTTTTAAAATTGGGAAGTAACCAACCATGTTTTTTATTTCTCAACTTACAATTACGGCTTATGACCACCAATTTTCGATAAGTAGTCCACCAATGACTAACACAACAAACCACAATACTAGTAGTAATATGAAATAACATCATGACGTAACACTAATGTCGTCAATCCTGATCACAACAAAGGTCATGCTTTCTTTCTCCTCATCTTACCAATCATTATTTTCTCATCATTATAGCAAGATCTTCCAAGTCTCCTTGGACAACAAACATTTCATCTCTCCAAAGCACCACTTCGAAAGCATTTCAAATTAGAGCGGGCTCAAGAAATTTCTTTCAATAACGCCGGGTACGAGCAACATTATATTACTGAATTAAGCTATCCTACAAAACACGTAGAGCTCGTTTTGGATTCATGCTCTCTTAATTAACTGGTTAATCTGTAGGTCAGACGCCCCTTATTATCTACATATGCACAATTTCCGTTCCACTTTTTTATATTCATGCAATTATTTTTAATAAACCTCAGTCTAATGTTCTTATTCAATGTTTATTAACATAGATAAGTAAGTCAACATACGCACACACACACACATGCATACATATAACTGAAATTCCATCTTCGTGTCCGCATCAATTCCAGGCATATATTTACTTAATTAATTACAAAGAAAACTTCTGTAATTCTGTGTCATTTTGTGCGCACGACCAACAACACCGCCCCCCACCATACAAAAAAAAAAAAAAAAAAAAAAAAAAAAAAAAATTAAAAAAAAAAAAAAAAAAAGTTTTTCCTCCCAAGATATATTTTCGGAACCCGCGTCTATTCAATCACGAGTTGTCATCAAAATTTACAGCGCTTCAGGTCACACCTGGTTTTGGACCATAAGGATCCAGGGGCATTTTTCGACGAGGGGAAACAGCGAAAAGGGAGGCGCTGTTTACATACAATGAATCACGTTGGTGACGCGATCGACAATAAATCATGTTTCGTATGAATGGTTTCCATGTTTGGGAAATGGCCAGAGCGGTCCTCCTGCACGTGACACAGTTCATGCAAACGGGACAATCAACGCATGCGTCGTGAGATCGGTGCTAATGGGATAAAGGAAGATGTATTTTTGATTCAGCATTATTATTATTATTATTATTATTATTATTATTATTATTATTATTATTATTAGTACGGTTGTTGTTTTAACTTTCAAAAAAGCTGTTCCCGTACCGTTAAAAAATCGTCAGTAATATTCAATCTCAACAGTCACAGGTTAGCATAAAATATAAAAGTACTTTCTTTTATTGTGCTATTTGGCAACCAACACCACTGATATTATATCACAACTTCACAATCTACGGAGTAAGCCGGATATACATACGTATATATATATATATATATATATATATATATATATATATATATATATATATACACACACATATATATACATATATATAAAATATATATATATATATATATATATATATATATATATATATATATATATATAACATATAATATATATATATATATATGTGTGTGTGTGTGTGTGTGTGTGTGTGTGTTATATATATTTATATATAATATATGTGCAAATGTATCAGAAGTATAGCACTATATTCCTTAAAATTTCCCCCATACATGCTGTACATTTGTTCAGCTCTACAAGCAAACGCAGCCAATTCATTCACGTTGTAATAAAATGTCATATAAATGCAAATGAATGATGAATAAATGAATAAATCAAAGGGACTTTTAAGAAGAAGTCGAGTGTGATAAAATCTTTATTGGATTACACCGAAGGAAAAGAAAACTTTAATCCACAAAACCGCCAACTGGACGAAACGACCGAGGGTATTATGCAAATCTTACGCTTTGCGCACGCGTCTGGTTGATGTTCAAATATTCAAACATACAGAACGATATTCATCCCCCAACAGGAATTGGCATATAATATTTCATGACAAAACGTAAATCTCTAATATAATATGCTACGTGGACTAGACATAAAATATGATATAGGAAAACTAAAACCTTAATTAAAATGTCGGGCTAAAATGAGTAAAAAAATGTAAATTTTATGACACACATCTGCAAATAAAGGTATTTCTTATTAATGGTAAATGAAGTTCGAGAGTAAGCGAACTGTAATGGAAATTGATATATTTACGAGAGCAAAATGCCGCTTAAATATATATGTAGGGCATGACAAAAACGATTGAATCTAATCATTTTTTGGGGGGGTGGTAGGTGGTCGGCGGCGGCGGTGGTGGTGGTGGTGGTGGTGCGGGGGGGGGGGGGGGGGGGGGGGGGGTGGGGGGGGGGGGGGGGGGGGGGGGGGGGGGGGGGGGGGGGGGGGGGGGGGGGGGGGGGGGGGGGGGGGGGGGGGGGGGGTGGGGGGTAAATAGAACAGACGATCTTACAGACCTTACAGACCATACATCTTGTTCGGGTTGCCCAGGGTCCCTCAGTGTGAGGCACCTCTAATGTCTACCAGAGAGTTGCTAGTACATCTTCCGGTATATTTTGCATCTTCCAATCTTGGATGGTCTGGGGATGCAGTTTAGATATTTGTCGAGCTTATTCTTAAACACATCTACGCTCACTCCTGATATATTCCTCAGATGAGCTGGCAACGCATTGAATAGACGCTGCATTATCGATGCTGGTGCGTAGTGATTAATGTCCTGTGTGCTTTCCTTATTTTTCCTGGTATATTTTTGGGCACTATTAATCTACCTCTGCTTGCTCTTTCTGATATTTTTAGTTCCATGATATTTTCTGCTATTCCTTCTATCTGTTTCCATGCCTGAATTATCATGTAGCGTTCTCTTCCTCCTTTCCAGACTATATAATTTTAAGAATTGTAGTCTTTCCCAGTAGGTCTAGGTCCTTAACTTCTTCTATTCTAGCTGGTAAAGGACCTTTGTACACTCTCTATTTGTTGCAATATCCTTTTGATAGTGTGGGTACCATATCATATTGCATATTCAAGTGGACTACGAACATATGTTTTATAAAGCATCATCAGTGTTCAGCTTTTCTTGTTTTGAAGTGCCGTAACAACATTCCCATTTTTGCTTTACATTTTGCCAACAGAGTTGCTATTTGATCATTCCGCATAACATGTTCCTATTCATCATCACACCAAGGAAGGTCTTTACTGCTTCCTTATTTGTGATGGTCTCATTATTAGGTCCCTTATATGCATATAGCTTTCTTTCTCTGTCTCCATAATTTATTGATTCAAATTTATCAGGAGTTAAATACCATCCTATTTTTTACCTCTGCCCAATCATATACTTTGTTAAGGTCTCTTTGTAGAGCGTTCCTATCTTCATCACAAGTAATTTCTCTACTTATTCTTGTGTCATCTGCGAAACTACTCTACTACGAATCCTTAACATTATTGTCTATGTCTTCAATCATAATAACAAACCGTATTGCAGCTAACACCGTACCTTGCGGCACACCGGATATTACCTTGGCTTCATCCGATTTCTCGTCGTTTGCAATAACTATCTGTTTTCTGTTGTGTAACAATTCTTTTAACCATCTTCCTACTTATCCACGATATTGTGTTTTCTATTTTCTTCGCTAATATATATGGTCTACTTTATCAAAAGCTTTTGCAAAGTCTAAATAAACCACATCTGTTTTCATTTCCGCTTTTCATATTTTTGAATATGTTTTCACGGTGGACTAACAGTTGGGTTTGTGTACTTTTTCCGGGTACGAAACCATGTTTGTCCTTTATTAAACAAATTATTTTTTATTAAATGTTGCATAATATTTTTTCTTCATTACCCTTCATACACATTTCATTATATGTGATGTTAGACTCACAGGCCTATAATTACTTGCCTCTAGTCTTGATCCACTTTTGAAAGTAGGGGTAATATACGCTAATTTGTGCTCATCATATATCTTGCCTGTATCTACACTTTGTCGTTAATAATATTGCAAGTGGCTTTGCGATAGAATGAACTACTTTCTTAACAAAATAGCAGGAATTCCATCAGGCCCTGCTGCAGCAGCTCCATTTTTAATTTCATTAATAGCCTGCACAATATCAGCTTCATTAATATCTATGTCAGCTAAATATTCACTATTTTCATCCCTTACTTCTATATCATTATCTTCATTATCTATTCTAGGGGTGAATTCTCTCTTATATCGTTCTGCCAGTATGTTGCAAATTTCCTTTTTTTCATCGTTAATCTCCCTTCAATTCTCAGAGGGCCTATTTCTATTCTTCTTTTAATTCATCTCTTCGCATATGAGTATAATAGTTTGGGGTTTTGCTTGTATATTTAATAGGGTTTGTTCTTCCAAGTCCCGTTTTTCATTTTCTTTTGATTGTATAATCTTTTGTTCTGCATTTTTCTATCTTACTTTTTAGTTCTATAACTTTCCATGCATTTTTTTCTTTTTGCAAGACCTTTTTCACTTTCTGATTTTCTGGAACAAGATTCTTCTGTCTCTTGGTATGCGATGAATGATGTTTTCTTTCTTCTTCGGTATATATTTTTCCACTATTATCTCCAATATTTTATATAATATCTCCGTATTTACCCTTATGTCATCATTCAAACCTTACGAAATGTTATCCCAACCCAATCTTTGTTTAATTCTTCATTAATTTCTGACCATTTTATATTTTTACTGTAGAATGTTGTACTTTTCCATATCCTTCCCACTTTTTCATTTCTTGCTTATCTCTATTTTCACTTGCTTTGGAATGACTGTTAATTCTATGACATTATGGTCTGAAATACTCGCATTATAAACTATTATTTCTTTAACATAATTCATCTCGCCTTCACAAATACTAGGTCTAAATTATTTTCCTTTCTTGTTGGGCAGGGTGATGATATTTGTTGAAATGTTTCCGTTGTATTCTAGTAGCATATCTAATAGCTTTTTCAAATTGCCTCTTATCTTCTGCACTACTATTACTCTCATTTTTTATATGTATAAGTACAACCACAATCTCCTATTCGTTCTTTCCATTCTACGAAAGGAAAGTTGAAGTCACCAGATAGGAGAATAGTCCAGTCCTTGTGATTTCTACATATATCATCCAATTTTTCAATTATTAAGTCAAACTCTTTAGTATTAGGAGGTCCTATATATTACTATGTTCATCAATTTTTTACCAGATTCAAATTCTACCGCTATTAGTTCACATTCTGAGTTACTATATTTCTCATATATTTTTCCTTGTTTTTTGTCTTTCCCATATGTTTGGGCGGTTCCCCCTTGATTCCTATTTTTTCTATCTGATGCTATAAGTTGGAACCCTTTTATTTGATCATCATTCCCAGTCTCTTGGGAATACCAGGTTTCACTCTATATTCATTATATCTATTTTGGCTTTTCATTTTGGGATTTTGTTAGTTCTTCTAAGTACTCTATTTTTCTTTTTGAGTTACTCGTAAACTAAACCCTGCGCATTCATCACTATGATGGTTTTGCGTGTTTTCCTTCCTATTTAATACTGATAGTAATAAGGATTTTCCCATGTCTCTTTCCTGTTCTGGTATGGTTGTTCTTTTTTCATTTCCAGAAATTCTGACATTAAAAAATCCAACTTTTCCTTCCCATAATATTTGATCTTCCTTCATCATAATTATTCATTTTTGTGTCTGAATCTGCAATTTTCTCCGTTTCTGCAATATCCTCTTGCATAATAAATACATTATTATCTCCTGGCGAGTAGAAATTTCGGGGGGGAGCTGATGCTTTGAAATTCTTTGCTGACACCTTCTGCATATCTCATTGGTGGTTTGCTTTTTCTCTTTTACCTATATTCTTGATTTCTCTCTTTATTTGTTTCTTTCTTATTTTGGATTTTATTACTTGGTTGGTTATTTTATTTGATTATGATCATGGCTACAGGGTGCATATATTTGCATTTTTTGTGTCGAACTTACATCCTTTTCCTTCTTTTAGTGTTTTTACATATTTTTGGATGCAGATCTCTGCAATCATCCCCATATCCATCTAAGTATGCACATTACCATATATTTCATAGTTTGACATATCTTAGGATGTTTGTAGTAACATCTTTCTCCAAAATCTGCAATTCCCTCTTTTCAAAAGGTTGCAGATTTTGTCTTTCTTGTCTATTTTTTTTCCCTCTTTCCCGTCATTGTATAGATCTGGGTAGAGCCTCTTCGGGATTTGCTTTTCTTTTGTGTTGTCATATCGTAATTTTTTATCTTCGTAGGTATGCTGCTTTATTGCTCATATGTAGTATCAATGAGTATCTGTTCAATCCATACTTTTATCTTGTTCTTTGTTTTCCTTATTTTTTCTGTCATTTCATTTTTGTTTACTTCTCTTCCGTTTTCCTCTTCTTCTTTTTCTTCTTCTTCTTCCTCCTTCCTCTTCTTCTTCATCCTCAACTATTTGTACATTCAATCTTGATTTAATAACATTTGTCTATCCATGATTAGACATGTTGAACAAAAAATTCTTGTATCTTTTCTCAAATCTTGTATTACCTCAGCACACTGTGGATAGGTCGGAATGTTGCATGCAGCACATTTTTCTGATTAGGTTTTTTTGTGGATTGACTATGCTATACCAAAACCTTACACAAGTTTTGCATGCTTTTGGCATTCTTTTTCCTAATGCATCAATTAGTTATATTCACAAGATTCACCTTATTCATTTTCTTTGTCGGAAATATTGTTGGTTTATGTATATTTTCTTTATGAGTCTCTTGACCACTTGGATTTTATTTGGAACTTCTTCAATTATTTTCAGGATGTTTCATTAGATTTTGTTCCAGTTTGAAGGATTATATCCTTCTAATATATCTATGAATGCTTTGTATCTTTTTGGTTAGGACTGTTGCTGATTTCATAGATGAGAAATGCCAGTTCCCTTCCTGCTACCTCATCGTATTGCGAATCTGCTAGACACGCCAAAATTACGCCATTTTCTTTTCCCGCAGTTGGAACTTACTGCCATCTTGTTCTGATTTATAGTATTACACTTGATAAACTAACTTAGAAGACGCTTTATCCTACTATTTTCACACTAATCTTATCACCGATAGTTCACGAACACTTCTAGATATTTCTCAAATTCTAGTCGTATGGCAGCATGAGAGATGTAAGCAAAGAAGATAGCAGGGTGCATGCAAAAGTTTGGGAAGGGAATCGGTGAGAATGTTTAAAGTGACTGTTGGGCGAAGTCTCCTTTATGGAAGTGAAATCTATATGGCAAATCACGAACGAAATGTAGAGATGAAACAGTAGAAATTAATTTCAAGCAAATATGGCACAAGTAGAACTGAAATATAGTAAGAAATGTGGGGCTAAGTTGAAAAGAGAATAATGTTAGCAGATGTGGTAGTGTTTTGGGATGGTTTAGTCACGTAGAATAAATTATGGAGGAAGATACGTTAATGAAAATATGTGTATAATTCAGAGGTGTTAAGATAAACTAGAGGAAGAAGAGCTGGCAAGTGCTGAATATTTGGAGTGAAAGCGGTTTAGAATGGAAACGTTTTAAAATTCATGGACGGCTAAATGGTTCAGGATGTGTAGGGGGATTCTACATTCTGCTGTTAGCCGTATAGGTGTAAGAAACAATGTCGCAGAAGGTTTCTGTACAGGTAATTAATTCATAATTCAGTGGTTATGGTAATGTGACACTTACCAATTTGTTTTTACTATGTTGCTAGCAACAGTTTATATAATATATATATATATATATATATATATATTTATATTATATATAATATGCAAAGTTATTCCTGCAAGGGATAAGACAATTCACCGCACTGAAAACTGGAAACTCGTGATTCAAGAGACCAAGTCGTCCTGTCTTCTTGGGGCTAACAAATTCATCCCCAAAGTCTTGCTTAGATCCGAGAAGAAAAAACTCTAGTTCACACTCTCTAAGGAGAAAAGGCTTTTGGTTTGATGTGGATACGTATGTATGTATATATATATATATATATATTATATATATATATATATATATACTATATATTGTGTACATATATACGTATATATGTGATGTATGTATGTATAATATGCATGTATGTACATATATTATTATTATTATTATTATTATTATTATTATTATTATTATTATTATTATTATAAACGTGTCGATGTGTGCAAACTGAGGAAGAAAGTCAAACGGAGGCTACATACATCACAAGAGTCCAACGGCCAACAAATAAACTGATGTTCTCCCGCTGTGCAGTGTGCAAATATACAGAAGTTCTTACCCGCCAGGTACTGTTACCTCTCTCTCTTTGAACACTCTTAACCTATTCCTCGGTAGGAAAACAATGACCACGCGGTCATCAGTAAACATAATATGAAGTGAAACAATAGGCCGTTGGGTGCAGATTGGTAAATCTCTTCACACTTACTGGTATGGCAGCATGAAAAATGCTTATTTTATGCCCATGTTGAAACCTACTGTGTTGACCATTTTATTAAATAGCCACAATGACAGCTAAGCTTTCGACGTCTTCATACTTTTTGGATACCCTTATCGTTCTTCCTCACATTTCAGGGTTCAAATCCATACATGGTGAGCTAGAGTGAGGTTGTTGAGATTCAACAGCCTACGTAAGAATTCAGAAATAAATTCAGTTCATAATACATATCTGGTGAATTCCAATAAAAATTACTAGAGCTTAAGAAGACCCATCCCCAACACTTCAACTGTTATGGTTTTTGTTTTTCGTACTTTCTTTTTCGAGGGGAGAAAATTTAATATAGTACTAAGAATTTATTTGTCACTTTCACCATTGGATTTTACAGTATGTAGCTACTTTTACAACACGAAGAGACGTTCCTCTTGTCGTTGCACAAGGATTTTAAAGGGTGTTTCCAAATGCTAAGAAAAATATTAATGGTTCCTTGTCTGTATGCTAAGTCTATAAAACATACGTAACCAGTATATATAGTGTTCACTTCTCTCTATTTACTACTAATATTTCAAAATTACCTTATTGGAAAATTCGTCCAATTTTTCACTGATATCCGTAAATATTTTGAGTTTAATACTACATGCTGTTTCATACCGAAAAAAGTGTCATAAAAAATGTCCATGCGCGCAAGCGCATCAACAAACGCGAACATTATTCGTCAAAAATCGAACGGAGCAATTCCTTTTCATCCGGTTCCTTCTACGCACCCTGTCCATCCACACAGTAACACCACCCTAATTGAAATACAATTAATTAAGTGAACCTCATTGTTTATTTAATAATTCACCCCTTTGAACAATGCCCTCAGACGATACCTTTACTTATATGATTTACCTGAACCTCCTTATCAATTATTTCAGAATCAAAGTAGAAATAGAGCCTGTGACTAAAAAATACTATTCAAGAAGAGACAGTACCTGGTGGGATGAATTAACTGGTACGAAAAAATTAGAGTGGGCAATTCCAACCGTGAGGAGAATTACAAATAGCGGTGACTGAGAAAAATGTCTGTTCAAAACCTAAAGGTAATGGATAAGATGGGAACTAAGGAATGTTCTTAAATAGACCTGTAATTTAAATGCATGATCTACATTCATGTAAATACACTCACATACAAATACATCATGATCATCTCTCTTTCTCTTACCAAAGCTTTCACACTACCAATAAATTTAGTGAATATGCTTTTAATTCCACATGATCTTATAAAAGCCCAATATCCTGTAGATTTCTATCTTTTCATTATTTATCTCGGGGTAACTAAAATTTCTTCCCTTTTATAACTATTAAAACTAAAAACCTCACCGTTCACTCTCTCCATATCATCCATCGCCACTAGTTATAACTCATTTTTATTTCCAGAGGGATAACATAAAAACAAATATAATTATCCTTTAACAATAAATATTGATTGTGAGGACATAAACAATAGTAAACATTCAATTCCGTACCATACAACACGCACACATCAAACAGTAGCAGAAAACTTACCAATGCAACTCTACCCTCGCCAGTGGTTTTTTTATTTTTTATAGAGCACTCTCTCTCTCTCTCTCTCTCTCTCTCTTCTCTCTCTCTCTCTCCTCTCTCTCAGCAGCCTCATTAATGATATGCAAAACCCTGGTTGGAAGCTTCGCTGCTTTGACATGAGGTCTCTCATTCATTATATCACGTCGGACGTGATAATATAATAGCGATGTGATCCCCATTATAACATTATGACTTCGAGGGAGGTCGTCAACGTGTAGGAGTCGACGGGGGAGTTGGGTGGGGGCGCGTAGGGGGAGGTTGGGTGGGGGTGTGTGGGGTGTGTGTGGTGTGTGGGGGGGGGGGGGGGCGGGGGGCGGGGGTTTAAGGGGCGGGGGAAGGAATACGAAACTAAGTGAGTATTTGAAGTCAATGGGGACGACTGACAAAGGAGGGGAGGAAAATCGTGAGGGAACGGACGAGAGACAAGGAAATGGAGAAATATGAAACAGAGAGGAGGTGGAGCAGAGAGAGGGAATGATAAGAGATATACAAAGAGGATGTGAAAGGTGGGTGGTGAAGGACAAGAACGGATGAGAGCTTAAGAGGCAATGGAAAAGAGACGGTAAGTATAAACATTATCATAAATGGAAGGTGCAGCTTTTATGAATCAAATTCTATTCAGGCTTTAACAATTACTTTTTTTTATCTCTCGTTTTCTTATTTAGCTCAATCCTTTCTTAGTTTGATGTCACCTTACAGTATATGTGGCTTTACCTTGCAGACCACACTTCATCTTATCGAACAATTGGTTTGTTATCAGTTACTTTTATTATGTTATACCGGGCAATATTTCATGCAAGCATTACATCAACTACACTCGTACCATGCAATACATAAAAGGGTGTACACTGAAGATGTAAATATGAGCAAGCATGCAACACTTGAATACAGATGTGAACACATACGTTAATACAAAAGCGATTATTATTGTGGTGACTTACAACCGAGTAGCAGGCAAAGACTAAAACGAATTAATATCCAAGCAACAGGTACCATGCAACAGATCCAAACGATGAACATTGCATGACCACTTGCCATTCATGCAGAGAGAGAGAGAGAGAGAGAGAGAGAGAGAGAGAGAGAGAGTGCGTGTGTGTATGTGTGTATCACACACACTCACTGCCACCACGGCAACCTTTAATTACAGCCTAGACGAGACCCGTACGGGACAGGTATGAGACAGGTTAACAGGGGTTAGGTCTCCACACCTTTAATTAGTGAAGGGGTACAGGATGAAAGAGGGCGTAATGAATAAAAAAATGAAATAATAAAAGAGTTGAAAAAGATAATAGGAATTACAGAAGGAAATAAGAAACGTAATGAACTTGGCTAAAATGTATCATGGAAAAAAGAAATGAAAGTTTAAGTTTTAAGTCTTACAGAAGAGAAGGAGAACAAAAGAAAACATCCCCAAACGAAAAAGAATGAAATAAAGAACAGCCCTCCCCCCTCCCTCCTCCCAATCCCTCCTCCCACCCACCCCGTAAAATAAGGGGCGAACGAGCATTAAAGAAAAATAACGAGAATTGATGATGATGAGAAGAAATTTTGGGAAGAGGAGAATTAATGTCATTTGCAATTTGGCTGAGACGAGAAATGCTTTGAATTGAATTTAAGGGAGACAAACGAGGGGTAGGGGGGCGGGAGAGTAGGGTGTCTTTAATACCGTAATGCATTAGAGCCCTGACTGCCTGGTAGGGTCGACGTCTCGAGCTGCTGTTGCCAGTAACACACTTCCTTCTGCAGGCAAGGTCGCGAACGAACTAGACAGCAGGACTGTCTAATAAAATGCAATTCGGGGAGAGAGACAGTGACAAAAACATGCTATATATTATAGGAATGGAAGTTTATAGATAAAATGCAACGTCTTATAGAATAAAAAAAAAGGAGGGATGGGAAGCCTGTCTAATAAAGGCAATTCGGGGAGAGACAGTGACAAAAACATGCCAGGAATGGAAGTTATAAAATGCAACGTCTTATAGAATAAAAAAAAAGGGGGCAAGCCTGTCTAATAAAGGCAATTCGGGGAATGTCTTTTACAAAATACAAATGTAACCAAAAATGAACAAGGTTGCAGGTCTGTCTAATAAAATGTATTCGGGGAGAGAGACAGTGGCAAAACACGCAAGGATTGAAACTTTATAGATAAAATGCAATTACTTATATATTGCGAATGTAACCAAAAACGTGCTAGACTGCAGGACTGTCTAAACGCAATTCGGGAGATACACGGTGACAAAAACATATTACCGATGCTAGTTTATGGACAAGTCGATTTTTTTTTTTTTTTAATAAAATACAAATCTAACCCCCCAAAATATGCCCTTATATGAAATATGACGTCATTAAAGTGAACCTTAAAATATAGTAAAACATGAACTAATTAATAATGCTGCACAAATACCACATGAAGAAAAAAACGGCGCACTAATCATGCTATTATTTTCGTGTAAATATCGAAAAAACGACACATAACAGTGCAGCAAAATAACCAAATCAATGAGAAAAGCGAAAACAGAAACAAATAAATGGAGCCGAGGACAACATGAAAAAAAACTCCTTAGAGACAAAGAACAAAGGGATATTTTTGTGGAAGAGAAAATCCTCGATTTACAAAGACAAGAAGAAAAAACTAAGCCTGATCATTTGTGACGTGGAAAATATATAACAGTAATTCATCTGACACTGACAAATGAGAGGCGTGTTCAACCAAAATCAAAAGTTTTTTTTATGAAATTGGTAAACACACACACATACACATACACACACGTACTCAACAAACATAAAAAAACTGGTCACACACACCAAAGAAAGTATTTCACTGCTCTGACAGGAGTCACAAAAAACTTTGATCATGAATGTAAAAATTATATACTCGATAAGCCGCATCTAAATGTTTAATCAATAAATGCTAATCTTTCCCATTTACTGTTTTATTTACGTGTCTTTCTTAATGTCATGACTTTGACTAAATCATGTACGTCTTTCTACGAACTTTATCTTTTTACTTTACTTGTCGTTCAGTCTTTATTTTGATGAATAAATAGACAAGAAAATTATTGCAAATTATTCTATTTTAAAGGATATTTTCTGGTTTTGACTAAACTGGAGCAAATATAAAAAGGCCAAAATTCCGGACCTGGCAAATATCTGTAACTGGACAAGAGAAACTGTGCAGTCTCGAAGCCTCGAAGAGATGTCATTCCAATATTTCTAATCAGCATTATTCCCTCATTTTTTAATCATCTGAGAATTTAGCAGTTCAACATCTCACAATATCAAAAACTCACTATCCAATCTTCCTAGAGCTTCCTTCAGAGCAAGTACTCAATTATCTCCCAACAAAAGATCAAACGTCTTTAGAATCTGTTTTGGTTTCTAAAGACTGAGTTAGATAAGGATATTTGGGATTCATTTTGATGATTAGTAATAACACACAATCATGGATCAGTCAGAAATTGAATGACTTACCGTCAACCCATAAGCCCCTTCTATCATTCTTCGGAATGAGGTATGTCACTAGCGACCAATCTCAAAATCCTCTTCAAAAACAGAAGGGCTAAATGTTACAGAGCCACTGCTTCGAATGAGTAAAAGGTACGCTCGTATATTTATCCAGACACATACACACGAATGCGCTCGCATACACAAAAATATACACACATTTCATACATGCATACATACATATATATATATATATAAGTCATATCACTTTTCCGTGATTCATATACATATATCGAGCTTCACTGACGTTCCTGGATTTGAAAGGATCCTGGGTTCGCGCCCCGATCCAGGCAAGTCTATTATCGAGAAAAAAATTCCCCTTCGGGTTAAGCATATATGAAAATATATTAATTCCGAGTTTGGTAGAGCGAAATAGATATTAAAGGACTTGTAGCTCGATATATATATATATTATATATTAATATATATATATATATATATATATATATATATGTAAAGCACCGAGTATAAATTATTATGCTATATATATAACTTGAGAAGACCTGAAAGGTGAATAATGTGGGGCTATATAAAAGTGGTAAAAAGGTGAATGGCTAGATCAGAGATTTTAAGAGTTTTTGTTCACGTGAAACAAATGAAAATGCAAGGTTTATGAATAGAGTGAGTAATCCTAAGGTGTTAGGAAGGAGGGAAAGAAAAAAAAAAAAAAAGAACTAGAACGAGTTGGCTGGATATGGTTCGAGGGGAATTGGAAAGGAAGGGCGATACATATTCCTGAAGCGCGAGTGTTTGTATATCGAGCTGAATGGTCAAGTGTGTGTAGATGGAGGAAACGGCAAAATGAAAGGAGAGAAAGCTAATCACCACACAAAAAAAAGCATAAAATTTTTTACACTCATGCACAAATAAATATAATATATATATATATATATATATATATATATATATATATATATATATATATACACATACATATATATATATATATATATATATATATATATATATATTATGATATTTAATTATATAATAATTATTAATATATATATATTATATATATATTATATTAATACTATATCGTTAAACTACATCACTGTTATATAACAATATACCCGTCCAAAATAGAAGTGGAAGTTTTTAATCGGGTGCCAACTTGGATAGTATCTTCGTAATTATGTTAGTTCGAGTGTTCAATCAGTGTGGAAAAGATTTCCAACACTTAACAATATCAGAAGCCAAGTTTGATGGCGATATAGTGTACGATAGTATAGCACCTGTCAGGCAAGGACGAATACATACTGCACATGACACTGGAAAGTGATGATGACACTTGCGCCGCAAAAAGTGTTGAAGACGTAGCCCGGGAATGAATATAAAATATGTATAAAAATGAAACTTAAATCTCTAGTAATTACAACAGTAAAATGAACAGAATTCAAAATCTGGCACACAAGATCATAAATGCTAAGTGAGAGAGCATAATGACGGAGCTGAAAAGGATGTCTTACAGTGAAAGGAGGCGTGTCCGATCTTAGACAAAGAATAAACAACAGAGTAAAAGGAGAAAAGATAGCAAAAGCTATAGAAATCAGACCTAGCAGGATACCTCTGCATCGCCAGCCTTATCGAAAAGAGATCGGGAGTGTCCACGGAAGAGGGGATCTCAAAGGAACCTCAGATTTACACGCACCGCCGGTAATCAATTGGACTTCCCATACACATTCCACAACACAGAATGAGAGAGATACACAATTAGGCCTCCCAGTGACGCGGTTGGGTGCCCCACATGAAGGCCTTCATCGACGCCCTACAGATAATCATCAATGGTCTTCCGTCATCAACACCCGGTGAATAATCATCCACAGAATCTTCCTGATTCTCACTCTGAAGGATGAGGTGATCTCATCCATTAACAGGATGGATCAGTGGTTTCCTCATTGGAGAGGAACGCTTGTTTGTACACTTCGGGTGATTTGTATATGAAGTTAATTATCAATTGCCGAGTTGCTCACTGACTATCTGAAGTGCAGGACGTAACGGAGTGGAAAGGACTGAACAGCCTAGATGCGCAAGTGCACTAAAAATAGCGGTGTACAACTTGCGTGTAGGGGGTTGGACGCACAGCTGATGAGCTTCCGTGTTGCAAGTGTGTGTATCAGCCATTGTCCTGCGGTTGTCTGCATACTTTACACTCTGTGTTGGGTAAGAAAATTTAATTTTGTAAATATGTAATTTTTTTAAATATATGTAATTCATGAATAAAGATTTGAATTTGGATTTGAATATGTGGTTCGTCCGCGATTAAGAAATTTAATTATGAATGTGACAGGAACCATCTCTATATCAATAAATAAATATAAGTAAATAATTCATATATGTATATATATATATATATATATATATTATATATATATAATATATATATATATGTATGTATCTAAAAAAATTTCATATATTTTCCATATATATTTATATATATAATATATTAATATATTACTTAAAGTCTGTAAACTTTTTATGCCTTAAAAAGTTTTCTCCAAGGGATTAGGGCGTTAGTCCCACCCTACGCCCATGCGCGAATACAGCAACTACTATAATTACAGTGCGCCTACGACGTGTGACGTTACACGGTACTCACCAATTAAACCCTCCGAAGACTGGAATGGAATTTTGACTGATCTTTCACCTCTGAACTGGCCGCTGTTGTAGAAGTAAGTTGAACCAACATATTATTTAAATTTAAATCTCGTTAACATATCAAATGGGCAAATTTTTTCCTCGCTGTTTAATTTTCATGCTAAAGATAAAGGTAGACCTGCTTACCAGGAGAAACAGGAGGCTCGTAGACTTTGGAAAAGAAGTATATCTCTTTTGACATGGAATGTTTATACCTACATCTTTGAATCCCGAGTTTATATGCTTCAGCTGAAAATGAATGCATTTCTTCGTCTACGGAAGAAGCTCTTTCTGGTATAACTCTGGAACTTAAATGCAGGCCTTACCCTAACTTTACACTTCTTGGTCTACTCGTAGATGGAAGAGTTCTTACTTTGCTTAAACCAGACTCCCTTTTAGCTGACGTGTTTGACAGAAAGTAGAAACAATGAGAAAAGTATTCATTTCTATTTTCTTGAAGCTAAACTGACTTATATATTTGCTTGGTCCCTTGATTTGAAGAAAGTTCCATTGGTAGATGAGATGATGATGAAGGAGAAATGGAGATGGCTTGGATATATCCTACGCACCATGATAGTGTCAGCCGAGTTCGAGTGAGCGCCAGAAGAGTTGGAAGACCCAGACCTGCCTAAGTAAAAACTGAGAAGGGAGGATGGCTGGGAATGAGTGGAGATTTGTATAAGGTAAAGCACGGGTGAAATTTCCGGGTTCCTTTGCGCTGCATAGTGTAGGAAGTGATGATGATGATACCTATTTATGTGTATGTAAGCAAATATGTATATGTGTGTGTTTGTGTATGTAGAAACACATTCACTCCACTACTGGTTATTCAATCAGAGACTTGCAGAAGAAGTTAGTCACGTCAGTGTTTGGGAGAGTAACAATCAATGAGAGCAAATAAAATAAGGAGATAACTTCTATCAAAGGAATATCGAAATGACATAAAACATAAACACAGAATATAGCTCCAAAGAAACTGTAACGAAAAAGTGCAATGTTCCTGGAAATCAAATAAAGATGTAATGATATTCTTTCTAGAAATCTCTCAGAACCTGCACGAATATTATTCGTTTAAACGCAAGTCTACATAATCATGACCCCATTCAGCTCGATGTATTCGAAGAATTTCAGTAACCCTTCTTAATGTCCTTTGCTTTATTATGTTTTAACCAAGCATCTAATATTGATTCTTAGACAACTATTCCTTACCTGAAGAGCGTTACAAATGTAATGACCTATGTTTTCGTTAAAGTATTAATATACCGCTTAAAACTTAGTTGTTGTTTTAAAACAGGCTCTTCTTCGTAACCTTTGGTTCTGTCATATGTAGTTTGCTTGAAAATACTTAGCATATAGGAGCAAGATCTTGCAATCTATTGTCTCACTTTCCTTGTAGCCCTATATTCTTATTCATAATATATATATATATATATATATCATATATATATATATATATATATATATATATATATATATGTGTGTGTGTGTGTGTGTGTGTGTGTGTGTATGCATATGTATGTATGTATATAATATATGTAGTTTAGATAAACGGATATATATATATATATAAAATTTACACACAAACACAAACAAGAAAAAAACTGTTTAGGCGTGAATAATCTTTGAAAAAAGGAAAGAAAGCACGCAATAAAAAAGCAACAAGACAATACAATGCCAACTACCTCCATACAAAAGGAAATTAAACGAACTTCGTAGGGGTAGACTTAACCGACACTTAAGCTTATTCATATGGAAATCAGAAAGGCGATTCTGTCTACTCGGCTAACAAAGAAAATTGTGAACGTTCCAACAAAAGAAGGTGAAAATGCGAATACAATGTACAGAAAAGTAATGAAGTGGTCGCTCTCTCTATAACCATTATGGGGGTAGTACGTACACACACGCGCACATATATATATATATATATATATATATATATATATATATATATAATATATATATATATATATATATATATATATATATATATATATATATATATTGCGTGTGTGTATCTATATATATTTATATATAATCATAGCGAGTAGTACAAACGCCAATTACACATACATACACTACACCAACACACAGACACACATATATATATATATATATATATATATATATCAATATATATATACTATATATATATATATATATATATATATATATATATATATATCATATATAGCCGTGTGGCAGAGGAAAACACATACCTGTCACATGATTTAAAGGTTGAATCTTCCATCAATTCCGGCGTAGAGAACCTCAAGACTGGCTGCTTTCTTGTGCACCTACAAAGAATAGTCATCAGCAGCACGTTAAACGCCTTTGCATTTAAATCCCAATCAGGTGCTTCCTCGATATTATATCTCTTCTTTCAAATACCGATTTAATCCCATTCATACCAGTGCAGAATCATGTTTACATATTCCTTTTTTTTTTTTTTTTTTTTTTTTTTTTTTTTTTTTTTGTTTTTTTTTTTTTTTTTTTTTTTTGTTTTTTTTTTTTTTTTTTTTTTTAAAGGCATCATACCGAAAAAATCACCTCGTAACATTACATGCCTGTCAACGAGTAAAGCTGGACCATTTTTTAAAGTATGAATGCCCTTCCAAATAATATAAAACTAAACTACGTAGAAAAAAAGTAATCACAAAAAATATAGGCAAGACTAATTTCCAGCTGCTACATAAAATACATCCTACTAGAATAAGTGGATCATGATACCGAAACGACTAAACGTGCTCAGTGCAAAACATGGATAAGACTACTGGAGGTTAATCCAAAAAAGATAGGGAAAAAGGGAAAACTGGAGGATTTCACTTGGAGCATTACTTGAAAAGGATGATAATGCAAGGATGGAATGTCCTACATGGGGTAGCGGGTTAAGGAGGCATATCATCCACAAGATAACATCGCCAGATGGAATAAAGCGGCTCAAGAGGAGAAAAAAGGATCCACCATCAGGTTACATAGCTCTAGATTCTAGAATGATATGATGGCGACATAAATGTAAGTGTGCATTATCTTACACACACACACACACACACACACACATATATATATATATATAATATATATATATATATTATATATATATATATATATAGTATCATTATGATATATATATATAATGCTATATTATATAGAAATATATATTTATATATATATATATATATATATATATAATACATAGTATGTTTACTATATGCATATATATATAATAATAATAAATAATAATAATAAATAATAATAATAATAATAATAATAATAATAATAATAATAATAATAATAATAATAATAATAATGTAATAATAATAATAATTAATATTAAGGTAGAAGACCCTCTTTCAAACATGTTCTATTGAAGGAGATGCTGCTTCCGCTGCATTTATTTTATAGAAGTTCTTTCTATTCTTCTTATTACGGCTTTTTCAGTACTATTTTAGGTTGGCGAGTAACGCGCCTATTCGATACGTATGAAAAGTCAAGACAAACGAATTTTGCGAAGTTCAAAATTCGTTTATCTTGACTTTTCACATGTTTCGAATAGGCGCGTTACTCGCCAACCTAAATAATACTGAAAAAGCCGTAATAAGAAGAATAGGAAAGAACTTCTATAAAATAAATGCAGCTGAAGTAGCAATCTCCTTCAATAGAATAATAATAATAATAATAATAATAAATAATAATAATAATAATAATAATAATAATAATAATAATAATAATAATAATAAATGTGATTCTCTTCACTTATCAACCGGCTGCATCTAGCCAGCCCCAAATTTACCCAATTTTGCAACCCCGTTTTCTTGGGTAATTTGTGCGATACAATTTGTAACAATTTTTCTATGAAACTCAAATTTATATTTAATGATTTTCCAACTCAGAACTGAGAGTCGGTGAAACAGAGAAGTATTTGAGCCTGATTTATTTTATCATTGTTATTTCTTAAATGTACTCCAAAGACTAAAAAACTTGATCTTGTGTCCATATCTCTTGGAGGTTTTCGGAACGAATTCTCTGAATGGAAACTGTTATGGAGGAGGATGAGGGGTTTTGTGGACACTAAACGACTCATAACAATTTGGGGGTGACTCCATAATGAGAGATTGACCGAAGAATTTGCTGATGTCCATTCATGTAAAAATTTGTCCTAAAACATCAAACCAATTGTGAGATTACACATGATGTTCCCATGAGTTAGCTAAATGCCCTTTTAATTGATCATACATCGCTAAATATTCTATTCATATTACTGCCTCTCGATGTTGATCAGTGCTTAAATACGTTACCGCTAGAAAAATAGTGGAAAAACTATATAATTCCCGACATCAAAGATAATTTCCATAAGGGATCCAGCAGTGCCTTATCAAGCCAAATACACCTTCATTACGAAAAAGTTTGGGCATTTTATAATACTTCTCCGACTGGGCAATACCGTGTATCAGTGTATATTTGTGTGTGTATGTGTGTGCCTGTAATGTAGGACAAACAGACTGTCATACAAGTATATATATATATATATATATATATATATATATATATATAGATATATATACACACACACACCCACACACACATACATTATACTGGTATGTATATGTATATGCCGCAGTGCCTAAAAAATATTATACCTTAATAACAATGAATTGGGCATATTCCAAATTTAAGACAGACAAGCTGAATGAACAACTATCAACTATTCGACCTGGCAATTCTATCTTGTGAGGCTAAGAGGCTCCTGGCGACTTATGTTGGCATTTATTAGCAGAATATTCTGTAACATACAATTACCGAATGTGGTGAGTTGCAGCCAATGTGAAGGGCATGGAGTTAGAATTCGAATCCCAAAAGACTATTATATACAGAAAGCTTCATGAACATTTTCTATGCCTCAAAGCAAAGCAGCTGAAAAGCATTTCAAGCAATACATACCGAATACACGTGAAGGCGGAGGAAAGAGAAAGAGACCAACAACTTACATTTATAACAACATATTCTGGCATTCACACTAATGGACCTTACAAAATACAGCCTCTCTTGCTACAGCATTAAAAGCTGCAGGGTGGAAACGGGGAGGGCATGGAGCCATGTGAATTCTGAGGAGTTAGTCTTGTACATTTCAATATATGAAGAGTTATCTGTCCAAAACTGGAGTAAGAAAAGTGTAGTCTCATGTGACGTACAATAGAAGACCCACCCACCCCCCTTCTCTCTCTCTCTCTCTCTCTCTCTCTCTCTCTCTCTCTCTCTCTCTCTCTCTCTCTCTCTCTCTCTGTAACACACACAACACTACATCACAATGCTTTCATAAAAATTACTCGGAGCAGCTTTGGCAAATATACTTCTCGGAAACCCTTTAGTCAGAGTTGTATTGTATTTACACAGACGGGTGAAGCTAACATCTATTTTCCAGCGAACATCAAAAATCCGTTGGAACGAGCGAGCAGCAGACGCTTCGCATCATACATATGAGCTGACGTACAGGCTTCGCTTCCATAACATACCCGCTTTACAAATATGGAATCACGAATACGAGTCTGACTTTCGACCATATATTTCAAGACGGGAGGACGACTGGCGTCTTCTTGGAGCTGTTTGGTGGAAGGAATGGCCATGGTGGTCGGGGGAGAAGGGGCAAGGGGGGAAGGGAGGTTTAGTTGGAACTGTTTAGCATCAATGTCGTTTATCCTGATTTATTATTTCTATTTTCCTCTCCTGCCTTTCTCTCCACGCTCGTAGCTTCTTGATTCTTTAAGGATAGCAAGTCTTAGAGTATAATTTCAGTTTCTTTTCATTAACATGTGCGTCCATGAAAACGTGAGAGAGCTATTTAATTTGAATGAAATTGAAAGAAAGCAACTTTTTGCATTAAATTCTCTGTCTGCGGCAAAACGTTTCCATAACGGCACCGGGAGACACCAATTTAAAAATTCCCTTTTCCTCTCATATCCAACTGGGAATCCGTATGAACGCAAGCAGATGCCCAAGGTAGAGAGAGAGAGAGAGAGAGAGGAGAGAGAGAGAGAGAATTTACTAGGAATAAGGTTCCATAACACACATTATTGCGATGAAAGAGCGAGAATTACCGAGCATAAACTTCCACCAGGAGCGCTCTGGAGGCAGAAGGAAGCTAAGCAGTCTGCAATAAGCCCTTTTACACAGAAGGACATTTTCTCCCGCTGAAATAATAAGCAAGTCTTAAACTTAAATAAGTGAGTATTACATTTCACAGCGCGAGCGGGGAAGAACAGAAGTAATGTTTACTCCTAAAGGAGCCTGAAAATTAGAGGTGAAGGAGATTCTGGCCGGAGAGAGAGAGAGAGAGAGAGAGAGAGAGAGAGAGAGAGAGAGAGAGAGAGAGAGAGAGAGAGAGAATCGATGTTGTGAAGTTCTTACCAGAGAAAGAGACTGACAGAACACGAGCTAAAATGGCTTTGAAAACTAGCCTAAGTACGCACTTTATTCACAAGAAAGGAAATGAGAGAGAGAGAGAGAGAGAGAGAGAGAGAGAGAGAGAGAGAGAGAGAGAGAGAGATTCTAAAATACCAGGTAGTTTCCACCTCAACTGATTTCCACGTGTAGGTGGGCGAGGGTTGGAGAAAGTCACGTGCTCTATTCATAGAAGTAATTTTCTACCTTGTTTACTTGGAAAGATTTAAAACACTTAAAAAAAATAAAAGTTTGCAAACTGAGTTTAAGAACAGACTTCGTTAAAAGTAGTACGAAATCTTCACTAAAGTTTTGCAAAGTTCTCTTCTCTCCAAAAGGGAAGAAAATGACTTCAATAATCTGCTGATTAAACCCATAAAATCCCTTAGCAGGGTATTCTGGTACAGTGATAATTTTTCCTCCCCTACAGTGGCACTTTTTCCTCTGCTACAGTAGCATATTTTCTTCACAAAAGGGAAAGACTAGAGCTACTTGTCCGGTACAGGACATAAGTCTGTTTATGAAGCCAGAAAAATCGGCTAAATGAAGTACAGCACAAGACGGGAGCCATATCCACTAACGAATTTAGTCTTTTCTGGTCGTCCAATACCTCCATTAGGTAAATCTCTGCTATCATCAGTAAACTCTAACACAAACGTATTTACTCAAAATGAATAATCGGTAGGATTGTTAATACGTTGAGTAAAGAAAATTACCTAGTAGCACTAGTAATAAAAAAGCGAAATGTACTAAACCCACACTCATGGCACATGTTACTGCAGTCAATTTTACTGGTAACATCATGAGGAAATGGGTGTGTATCGATAAAGTCTTTCTCAGTCAGTATACTTACAGCACACACAGACTGATAGACAAAACACTATTAAAAAATTGATAAATTATTAACTTTTTAAAGCAATCTTTCAGCTAGCCCCCCCCCCCCCAAAAAAAAAAAAAAAAAAAAAAAAAAAAAAAAAAAAAAAAAAAAAACGAAATCAATAAGTACTGACGAAGCTTATCCAGAACTCTGGAGGCAATAGCACACTTCATTTCACCTTCGTGGGTTTCAGTGTCACAAGACGAAATTCACATTACATCGCGCGGCATCTGTTCCCGACATTCCAACGAGATTGCTGGAATAAACGATGGAGGAAAGACTTGGGAATATAATTGAGGAGGTTATTCATGGTCGGAGCTGCCTTGAATGAGAAGGATAAGAATATAATTCCTTCCCCTTCAAACGCAAAAATTCATACGAAGTGTGTGTGTGTGTGTGTGTGTGTGTGTGTGTGTGTGTGTGTGTGTGTGTGTGTGGAAAATTATCATCAAACTTGTAACAACGGTTAAGGACAGAATGTAGCCTTCCAACTCCTTCGCGATTTTCACAACTTCAAGCTCCCAAATTTCATTACATCAAAGGGAATAAAACTGGACAGTACAATAACTAAACATTTTGCGGCAGTTCTCTCTGTAGCTTCTGTTCGTCTCTTGCCTTTATCTCTAGTTACACTTGCAGCTGGAGGGAAATGGCAGTTCTCCTTATTCCGCACAAATTGATTTGAGCAAAGGATAATGCTACACAGCTCAGGAGTGCGTGAGAGAACGAATATTGAGTAATAACGGGAAACCTGTCGTCTTGCGTGAGTGCTTACAAAATGTGGGTATGAATGAAGTGTTGCTGAGTGGGCGAAGGTTAGGTGGGTTTAAAATCAGCTGTTTGATCAAAGTAACTCGGGAATGAGCTGCAGACCATTCACCGAACGTGTAAGTAAACTTTTGACTCTCACTATACTCTGTTTTTTTCCATCTGTCCATCCGGCAGTGGTGTATGCGTATGGTAACACTGCGTCCCGGGCTTTAGATAGTTATATTCAGCTTGCATTCATCAATAATAATAATATCCTATTTCGAATATTAACGGTGTAATTAGCATACAGTAATTTATTAAAACACTTTTCAGTTGCAAATGTACGCCCAGATATCCTTTTATTTACCTAAAACAAACACCATAGGCGGATGGACAGATGAAAAAAAAACACAGAGTATAGTTAGATATGATTTTTTTTTTTTTTTTTTTTTGGGGGGGGGGGGTCTGGAAATCAAAAACAAAACGACCGAGTGGGAGGAAAACTGTGGGAATAACTGTAATTGACCACGAGAGAGAGAGAGAGAGAGTGAGAGAGAGAGAGGTGATATAATCCTCCCTCTGCATTCAGGAAAGTGAGCTTTCTATTCACGAAAGTAACGTATCTACATATATTTTAAATGTTTGTAGTCTTTTCTAAAGAATTTAATCAACATTACAATCCATTTTACCTCTAGTTCGGCAACACTTTTCCGTAACATATGGAATGCACTGCAAAATTTATTATTAAATTTCTTTCCATAGATTTTTATGATTACAGGATCGCTATAAAACTAAGAGATTATGTGTTTGTCTTTCTTTTTAAGTATTTCACGTTATTATTATTATTATTACTATTAAAAGAAACTAGTATCACTTTGTATTTACCATTCCCTTTGTTAATGAAATCAAATAGGCATACTGCTATACCAGTTGAAATTCCACAACATTTCATCTTCTCCCCTCTGGAGCCAATGACAGGCCGACCTTTGAGGTTCATGCTAATCAACAAGAGGGTCTGCGTCCTCTCATGACAGAAATTCAACAACAAAACTGACACGTGCCATAATATAAGCCTTAAGTATTGGCAGAAATTTAATCTTTGCACTTTGGTGTATTGAGTCCCCAATTCTCGTATTCATTTTTAAATTCTGACTTTGCTGCTTTACCGATTCTATAAAATGGCTTCGTCATTTTTTTTAAGTATTCTTCAAAACACTTCAAATACAAATAAGCGAAAACTTCCTCGAAAAAGAACAGATCTTTTAAAATTCACAGATATCTGTTAGTCTACATCTGCATGAGCACAGAATTGTTTTATCTTTACCTATAGTATATCTTGGTTTAAATAGACCTCTGACCTGGTTAACAGCTCTCCTAGGGCTGGACCGAAGGCTAAGAATTTTATTTACGTGGCTGGGAACCAATTGGTTACTTAGCAATGGAACCTACAGCTTACTGTGGGATCCGAACCAAATTATATCGAGAATGAAATGTCTGATCACCAGAAATAAATTCATCTGATATCGCATTCACGGCAGGCGAAAGCGAACTCGGGCTACCAGATTGGTAGGGGAGTACGCAACCACTCGTCCAATGAGAAACTCTTTATCTTTACCTCACGCATAGACAAGCGAGAAGAGAAACTCATTATTTGTAAAGAACGAAGTAATACATGATCCACATAGAACAGAAAGCACAAGAGGAATTCAATGCTATGGGCGTACAGAGGAATTAACAATAACTAAACTAACTAGACTCCACCCTACTTTAGGTTAAGCCCCTCCATACCCTACCCCCAACCCCCAAAACAAAATAAAGAGGGGAAATGGCAGAAAATTTCGACGCATAAACAAATATCACGATGGCAAACGTCAATTTTATTAATTGTTCATCTCAATATATTGTTACATAATTTTGTATTTATATTATCTCGATTTCTATCAGTCTGTTTCTGTGTTCATCTTGAAATGCATTCCTTTGCTTTAAAAATACTTATGACTCTCGTAGTATATGTAGTGAACCAATTACAAGTATATCATATATGTGATGGTGTAATTACAAAAGTATATACATTATATATAAATATATATATATATATATATATATATATATATATATATATATATATATATATATATATGTGTGTGTGTGTGTGTGTGTACATAGAGAGAGAGAGAGAGAGAGAGAGAGAGGAGAGAGAGAGAGAGAGAGGCAAGCGTGCCCATACTCCATCAAACACACACATGAACCGCTGACGGATGCATGATTCACGGGGTAAAGTATGGTATTTAGCCAATTGAGTGAGAAAGCCCGAGTGTAAGTCGCCCTTCTAAGTCGTCCACATTTTTTTTTTCTTTTTTTTTGCATTGCTGGGATGTTTTATGTAAGGTGGGACATACCCCACACGCATCTGTAATTGGGGCAGCTGCTGCTGTGCACCGGATAAGGGCACGAAGATGAAAACGGGCGAAAAAAGAAACAATCATAAGGGAGTGGAAGGCCCATAAAAATGAGCTTAAGGAAAGCAAGGACACCTGCTTGCTTTCATCATTGAGAAAAGAGAGGAGATATGGAAATGATGCATTGATTGTCGAGGGTGTGGGGGTGACACTACACTCCGAAGGCTTTTCCTTACAGCGCCATTGACAGGATGTTAGTATCATCATTCATTCTTCTCATTAAAAATAGTATAAGGTTAAAGTGACGTAAATCTCATACTTACAGTCGATGAAAGAGGACATAGATTTTGAGGTTACACTCATTTCAACTTTCGACCTACAGTACATCATAAAAACAAGCTATAGCACTGCAGTTTCATGAGATTACAGGTGTGTGTGTGTATGAGAGAGAGAGAGAGAGAGAGAGAGAGAGAGAGAGAGAGAGAGAGAGAGAGAGAGATTACCTGACTGTATTTAAATGAATACATAAAAAAAATATTAAACCCTGGCCAACTTGTCAAACCGAACAAGTGCCCCAAACATAAAATAGACATTCCTCCATGAATAGTTCACATAATCAAGAAGAAATATCACAATCTACAAGGTTACAATACATCAAGCTAAATAATTGTACCGAATATTTAGATACATAAAAGTAAACTTTTAAGTTACGTACGCTCGTTATCATGAGAGAGATGACTAACAAGACAAAATAAAAAAAAATAAAAAATAAAATTTCAGATTATTCTGTGTGAAAAAGATGTCAACTCTATTTCAAGGACGCTTAACCTATTCCAAAATGAGCTTAAGACTTCCATATCATCAAAAACGTCATTAAACTTAAAAATCAGAAGTACTGAGCATCATAAAACCAAAAAGAATCACAATAATAAATCAAAAACCTTACAACTGTGGTGGATCTTTAATTTATATGCTAATAATGAATTAATAAGGTTTACATTCAATAGTCATATTCCTCTCCACAGCAATTTACATCTGTCAATCAACTGGACCAGTTGGCTGCTTAAAGATAAAAGCCGACCTAGCGCCAGAAGGGCTTTGTAAAGTGTTACAAGGGATAAGAGGCCAGATGTGGATCAACACACCCTCTCAACCATCCATAAAGAACTCGATGGGAAAAGACAAACGAATGACAATACGAGGAAAGCGTTTTGCTTCTTACCCTTTAAATGTGAAAAAATAATATGGAAAACTAAAAAAAAAAGTTTTTAAAATCAAATGTAAAAATATGGGATATAACAGTTTCAAGAAAAGTCACTTAAAAATGGCCTGAATTACATATTACATCCATCTAAATAGGGTAAATTTCCCATAATACATTGAAAAGTTTATAATATTTTACAAATAATAATATTAATAATAAAAATAATTAGAGCAACAACAACAACAACAACAAGGACATAATAGACCAAGAAAAGCGGATCAAGAGAAAGAAAAAAGTTCCTTCCTAGTAACGTCACAGTCTAAAATAGGACGAGTTTGCAACCAAGTGCTCGACAAAATGTTTATTTGCAGAGTAAATGAAACAATAAACGCTCGCACATCATTTCTAAAGGTCGATTTTATTTCTTTAATGGGAAGAATTTCATGAAAGGATGACACCAACCCCACATTTGCTACAGAAATAAGTCTGAAAGTGGAAAATAAATCAGTTAACGAGGACAACAACAACAACAATTTCAAAAATGATAATAATAATACAGATGATAAGGTTAATAACACTATAATTGTTCAGGAGTTGTATTGGTAAATTACGACTGGTTGAGCCGTCCTGTCATAAATGACAGATATTAAAGTAATTTTACGAGTGAAGTCTTTACAATATTAGGTTCTACGTTGCTCTTCATTTTTTCGTTTGTGATTTGTTGACTATTCAACTTGAATTCTATTTCCTTTAGAATATAATTTTAATACTCCCACAAAAATGGTCACTTGGAAACGCATTTTTAGTTTTCTGTAAAACTACTGAGTTGGCTTTGTCTGTCCGTCCGCACTTTTTCTGTCCGCCCTCAGATCTTCAAAACTACTGAGGCTAGAGGGCAGCAAATTAGTATGTAGATCATCCACCCTTCAATCATCAAACATACCAAATTGCAGGCTTCTAGACTCAGTAGTTTTAATTTTGGTTACTGTTAAAGTTAGCCATAATCGTTCGTCTGGCAAAGATATGACAGCCACCACCGGGCCGTGGGTAAATTTCATGGGCCGCAGCTCATACAGCATTATACTAAGACTACTGAAAGATAGATCTATTTTCGATCGCCTTGATTTTACGCTGTACAGAAAACTCGATTGCGCCGAAGAAACTATTTCGCATTTTACCAAACTTGAAAGCAGATAATCCAAAAATGAAACACAGACGGACTTGAACCTGGAACGAAAGTTCCAAAGCATTACCTAACTTAATGCAATTTGCCTTTTACAAAAATGAAACATAGAAGGACTCGAAACTGGAACGAAAGTTCCAGACCATCACCTAATTTAACTCCCCTTATACACACAAACACATCGTTATTGGCGGACATTTTATACGGATAATCTTTATGAGGATCTAGCAAGAAACCAATGAATATTTTGTTTTCCATTGTTTTTTCAGAACTTATCAAATTGATTTCAAGTGCACTGGGGTTAGCAAAACCGTCAACTGATCTCTAATATAATCATCACCATCTTTATTCTAGAAATTGATGATTTATTAAAATGACTCGGCAAATCTGCAAAGTTCTGTAGTCGCTTTTATCGATACTATTCTCAGTACAAGAAATACCGGGGGGATTTTTTTCGTCGTTCTATAAAAGTGACAGAGAGGATAATAATCACGAGCGCAGTTACCAGAATTGCTTCAACAGTCCTAAACTATCGCCTATTTTACTATAATCATCATTTGTGTAATTTTACTATAATCATCATATGTGTCAGTTTAAAAAAACGTGTATCTACAACCTGAGCATTAAAGAAAATAGTAATAAAAAATTCAATTAATATAAAAAACTTAAAAATTCTGCTGGTCTCTGTAATTCTTACTCAAAACAATTTCTATACAGATAGCTTGAACAGAGAGAGAGAGAGAGAGAGAGAGAGAGAGAGAGAGAGAGAGAGAGAGAGAGAGAGAGAGAGAGAAATTATATAATCTTTCAATTTAATGAAGACGCCAGCTAAGGATTTAAGCAGTACCAGATGTTGAAACAGAACCGAGAGTTCAGTGGCAAAAGAACAATTAGGATTCACTTTAATGAGAGAGAGAGAGAGAGAGAGAGAGAGGAGAGAGAGAGAGAGAGAGAGAGAGAGAAACGTCTCCATGTACGTCTCCATGTACTTTCTACTGCCATAAATGGACAAACCCCAAGGAACAGAAGGCAAACGTAAAGAAATACTATTACTGTTCGGCGTTACAAGGAGAGATTTACACATAGTACGAAAGATGGGAAGAGGGAGAAAACAAGTGAAAAGGGGAACGAGATAACTAAATGGATGATAAGGAAACTGAAAGTGTCAAGTAGAGATACAAGAGGACCATACACATAGATATCAACCTATCAACACTGAATTCACCTTCGTTTGGTATGTACAGATGCAATGAATGAATCGTGGATTATTTATCACACGGACTCACGCGCACATAAGTATCCCTAAGATGAAAGGATCGTATGTGTGTATATATATATATATATATATATATATATATATCTATATATATATATTATATATATATATATATATTTGTTTTGTTTTGTTTTGTTTGTATGGTGCTTTACGTTGCATGGAACCAGTGGTTATTCAGCAACGGGACCAACGGCTTTACGTGACTTCCGAACCACGTCGAAAGTGAACTTCTATCACCAGAAATGCAAATCTCTCTCTCCTCAATGGAATGGCCGAGAATCGAACCCGCGACCACCGAGGTGGGACGCTAATACCATACCAACCACGCCGCTAAGGCGATATATATATATATATATATATATATATATATATATATATATATATATATATATATATATATATATATATATATTTAGATATCATATACATATATACATAATATATATATATATATATATATATATATATATATTATATATGTATATATATATGTGTGTGTGTGTGTGTGTGTGGTGTGTGTGTGTGTATAGTGTTCGTGCATATGAAAATGAAAATAATGTAATCGCAATTTACTAATTACTTTTTAGCCCATAAATATTTTTCATAAAATATTCATAGAGCAAGCATATCCTAAATCACACACACAAACATCTAAACACACAGCGTATGCCTATAAAGCTAAAAGAGAGAAATTGATGGCAGCGTATTAACTTGACAGATGGTATGCAGATAGATGGTAACGGTGGGAAAGAAGGAAAAGCGAATATAAATATAGGTGGGGAAGAAGGGAAGAACGTACGCAAGAACTTTAGGAATAATAAGTTACTCAGCAACAAAATAAATACAGAGAGACGGAATTATTGAACGAATAAATTTCGGAATTACAGTTGCCAATGGAGAAAATGCTGTCTGAATTGAATGGAGCCCTAGATAGTCGGAGAGATATTCTGATGATTTCTTAAATGTTCAAGTTACAACGGAGGTGAGTTGAAAGATTCTTTCAAGTTTCAGACAGCTTGCAGAAGCGACTTCAAGGGTATCCAAAATATTAGAAAAACGTGTATAAATATATAAAAAAATGGGTATAAGAAAAAACTACATTTGTTAATTATAATGACACGTTATATATCAGAGTTTGTTGGGTATTTGAGAAAAATAGGTCATTATATCAATCTTTTCTCCTGTTACATCTTACGTGAGTAAAATAAACATATTTGGGACTATTTCCCTATCTGTAATTGACAGAAAGCTCGAAATTTAACAAAATTCAGTTTGAAATACGACGACAAAAACACCTCCATAACAGGAACATTTAGCACATTCCTTTTTTAACCCTAAACAAGTTGTTCAAATAATGTTTCACTTGAGTAAAGCAAAAACAGGCCAGTGAACGCAGTTACTACTTGTGGGGCATCCAACTGCAAGTTATTTAATAATCCTTACGAGACTAAACTGACTCTGTCAACGCTTCCTTTTTACGTGAATGGGAACTAAAGAATTTCACAGACTTACTCATTTCAGCACTTATCTTTAGTTTGATTTTTCTCGCCGACTTGAATATTCATTGAGCGTGTTCCTGCAACGACCAGTAGAACAAAAAAACAAAGCTGTCAAGCAACGTCCGAAGAGAGCTCATAAACGCAGCAACTCAGGTGGCATCTAATGCCATCTTGTTGCGAAGCGCCAAGACTTAAATTGCTTCAATTGATCAAGGCCATCACTTGGCTGCGATCACCACTGCTCACGTGCATGTTTTTGCAAAGCAAGTTTTTTTGGTTTATTGTGTTTAAGTCATGTCATAAATGACTTGGAATGTTCTGAGTAGAGAAATTTTTCATTGTGTATAAGTAATGTTCCATAATAAAAAGCCATGTAAAGGGTTTTTGCTGTTAGAAAAATCTTGACGTTCGCCGTTTAAAAATAGAAAATTCTGCAACAAAAATTGGGGAGTCTTACTGAAAACTGCTTAATGAAGATGTTTCTGCTTGTCGGAATCCAACCCTGAAAATTAATTATAATAAATAATATAAACCATAAAATGTAATACTAATAACTAAGCATACTTGCCATTACCGATAACATAAAATCAGCCCAGCCGTTACATCATAAAAAGTGAAAAAACAAAAATAAATAAATAAATAAATAAATGTACTAAGCCGAAATAGAATCCCAGCCCACCTCCAGTGACCCCCTACCCCGATTTCCAGCCTCCCTCTTGCATTCATCTCTGCAGGCATTTCGAAGTATTTGAATCAATTGGGTCTCCTTTTCTGACCTTGGTTTGACTGACCGATCTATGAATTTTAGGCTGGCAAGCAAAGCAAGCAAAGCAAGCAAAGCAAGCAAAGCAAGCAAAGCACAGGGGCAATTCCGGCTATTCAGCGATTAAGACAGTGGAAAGGGGTTGGGGTTGGTTGAACAACAAGATAAAAGATCTGATAAATCAATGAGATGAAGTACAAAGATTTTGAAGAGGGACTGGATTGGCTTGTAGAGTGCATGGCTTGGTTTGACTTGGCTTGGCTTCCAGAGGGCTTCTATTGGCTTGTCTTACAGATGGCTTGATTTGGCTTGCTTGTCTTAGCTAAGAATATTCTTGGCTTAGCTTGATTTACTACACAAAGTGCTTGGCTTGCAGATGGTTTGGCATAGCATAGCTAGACTTGGTTTGATTTGCCTTGGCTTGGCTTGGCTTTATTTGTAGTGGCTTGGTTTGGAATGGCTTGGCTTGCAGAGTGCACGGCCTACCAAGGCATGGCTTGTCTTGGCTGCGCTTAGTTGGAGTGACGTTGCCTTGGCTTGCAGAGGGATTGGTTTGTAGCTTGGCTAGCACAGTGTTCGGTTTGGCTTGGCTTCCAGTGCGCTTAGTTTGGTTAGCAGTGCGCTTTGTTTGACTTGTCTAGCAGAATCCATGTACTGGCAAAACTGAAGTGAGTGATATGAGGCTGTGTTAGCTCTCAATTAGTACTTGATCGAGAAGTTACATGGTTCCCCGAAGTTAGCGTTTCAAGAACAGAGGTATGAAATGAAACTGATTAACCTTTGAATTGTAAAGACCACTTTTCACAGACTTGGTGCACTGTAAGCATTTATAAAAGGTGTTTGCAGTCATTTCAGCCCATAGCTGCACTTACTTTTGAGCTTTTTACTTCGCTTACATTCATGCTTTCTTTCTTTAATCTTGTTGTTGAACATTTCTAATAATTACCGAGTGCAGTTGTGGGTTTTTGCCTATTCCACATTTAGATCCTTGTCCTTCAACTGCTTTATTTCTTGGATCTCTATTCCTTGGTTCCCAACCATAACAGGTCCCTCTTTTCACTGTCTGAAGTGCTGAATGGACTGACAGCTTAAAATTCATCAATCAATCAACCAAATCATGATCAGAACAGGAGACCCAGTAGATTTAAAGGGCGGGAAATTCCTGCAGAGATGAACACAGGAGGAAGGTTGGAAACGGGAGGGGACAGAGGAGGGGGTTTCCACTGAAGGCGATCAGAGATCTGAGTGATTCTGCTCCGTTGTATTTACTATGAAGCTAATTTCATCTAAAAAAAAAATATGATTGACCTTTAAGATGTTTTAATATACATTTGTAATACAACTTAACATGAAAACTCTGATATACACTTCAATAAGGTCACCAATTAATCAGGCGAATCCGAATAATTAGAAAATGGGTGATTTACACTGAAAAAACGTCAATCAACTAAACTATGAAAGAAACGACAACTGCAAAACTTCGGGAACAAAAACGCCGTAGATGAGGTTTCAAAGGGAACCTCATCAACACAATTTTTTCTCACCCTGTTCATTTCAATTATCAGACGTTTTTTAGTATCATCACAACTGAAAAGAATAATAAATGTAAGTTGTGATGAGTATAAAGCAGAAAACAACACATTCATGACTATGTAAACAAATTATACCATTCACAAACAGGAAGGGAATGTACATCTACTCCTATCTGAATGACACAATAAATATACATTGTCTGTGCATCTAGCAATATAGTATATATAAATACACACACATTACATATATAATATGTATATAACACTTAACACTATCCTCTTCTAATAATTACGCAAAAGGATACCAGTAAGTGCAACAAGCAACCGACCCTTTCCCCATCACTCATATATCGTTACAATTTCCATATAGGAACAAAAAATATAACATAACCTCAATATGGAATGATATCAACGACAATGTAAAACCGATAACTGTACCTTTTAAATTGGTATAATCACTGTACAAAACACCTTGGTTAAATTTGATACCTGTCAAAAATATCATAACGAGAGCTTGGGGACTAGTGAGTTAAGAGTTGAGGAAATTGCATCTTAAAGAGAGTATGTATATATATTATATATATATATATATATATATATATATATATATATATTATATATATTAATATATATATATATTGTGCGTGACTATATATATCTATATAAAAACCGAATTGCCTTATAAAAACAAAAAAAAGACTTAAAGTGTTATTCGAAGGAATCGAATAACACTTCAAGTACAAAAGCTACAAATATATTCTCCAAGTTTAGTGTCCTTTCTGGATTTATCATTATGCCACTACACACTAGCCTTGAAGAACAATTCTCCCAATCTAACGATACCTAGTTTTTAGTATATAAATTCTACCCTGACTGTCTTCTTTTTTTGTATCAAACTTCATATCAAGTTTAGAGACTGCTAAAATGCAAAGCTATTAAAGAGAGAGAGAGAGAGAGAGAGAGAGAGAGAGAGAGAGAGAGAGAGAGAGACTAATGTTCCTACGGCAGAACTGCGTAACGCCTTACAGTATATGGTTACCAACAAATCCCCTGTTATATGCATCACGTGAACTAGATTGCATAATTGCCTTAACGCCACGACAAAGACGTTTTGTCCGCTCCCAGATGACGATGATGCAAGACCTTCTTCTGTCTATGAATAATGAATGAAAGCCGCTCGAATGGGCAGAAGACACTGCAAACATGTTGCCAAGTGGGTCAACAAACAAACAAAATAACAGATTCGTCCTAGCTTTGGACGTAACAGTTGTCTTTAATTAGCCATGTTAATCTTGTCAATTAATATACAAGGATGACCACAGTTCACCCAGGACGTATGTGTGACCAAACAGCCACAATGCAAGTAAATAAATGTACTACATTAAACTTGGCTCACATATGCAGAAGACACATTAACAAATTCCTAACCTACCAACCCCCACCCCCCCTGAGACATTCACTCTATGTCAAACGTGCTTTATGTTTCCTGATTATTCATGGCTTTTTTCTTCCATAATCTCTTTTATTCAATCTATTTGGTAGTCTCTAGGTCTTCCTCTAATCTTCCCTCGCAGAACTTCCAAAATCTTTCACCAACCTATGTCCCGCCATTCTTTCCACTAACCAAGGAGTCATCAGCTTCATTCTCATTATACTGAGAAAGGAGATCCAGGTTCGATTCCCGGTTGAGGATGGGTGTAAGGGCAAAAACAGTTAAAATCCCTGGATCTCGGTTGACTTCAGCAGTGAATTATGTATATGGTGGATAGATGACTGTGATGGGCGTAACTACTGATAAAAGTAAAGGTTGGCAAAAACTGTTGTTGAGACCGAGGCTAACGTTCTGGTGCCACCCCCTCTTAAAACAAATGACGTAGTGAATATATATATTTAATATATATATATATATATATATATATATATATATATATATATATATAATAAAACCTCCCTTAATCTAGAGTAACATATGGTACATGTGAGGTTTTGTTCGAAAAAATAATTAGGTAAACTAACGATTGCACAGAAGCTAAAAGAGAGAGAGAGAGAGAGAGAGAGAGAGAGAGAGAGAGAGAGAGAGAGAGAGAGAGAGAGAGAGAGTTCTGCTCTTTTTTCACATGAAGATAATGAAAACGGATCGTAAATAATTCAAGTTCATCCCCATAAAATGTTTCCAATAGAGACTGACCTCTCGAAGTGACCAGCGAAGTAACGGCCAATCACCTTTTCGTGACAAAATGACTTCATCCAAATTCTCCTCGAAACGACCAATTTCAATTGTACATTCAATTGTTCTGATCAAATTCTATTTGGCCGATGAACAAAAGCAAGGAGACAAGGATAGCAAAGACAAGCCCTGACAGACAGACACTTATATAAATTTGACGTGGGCTTCTTGCTGCAATATACTGAGCTTGTCACGAAAGATGTGACATAAGTGGTTCGCCTTTACAAATGAAAAAAATGGAACACTTCTCTTTACATAGCAATCTTTATAAAAAAAAACTTACGATTAAGTATGTAAAGGAACTAATGAATATACTAAATACATACATCATATATATATATATATATATTTTTATATATATATATATATATATATATATATATATAATGAAAAAAATAATAAGCAACACTTCTTTACATAGTACTCATTTATCAAAGACCTTTACAATCAGTACATACACACAACCCACACACACACACACACACCCCACACACACACATTATAATATATATATATATATATATATATATATATATATATTATATATATATATATATATATACACATATATATATAATAAGAAAACAAAAAACTTTTCTTTATTATCATAGAGCATGTAAAAGTTAAGAATGCAATTAATAATACAAAAATGAAAAAAAATTAAGAAAGAGCTAATTATACAATTCCATTAAGTAAAGGGCATGAAAAATATAGAACTAAATAGCAATCTTACTCAATTTAAGAGAGAACATTTATTTTCTTCATCATAAAAATTTCCTTAAACTTGAAAGAAGCTAACGTTCACTATAATCCAGTTGTAACAAACATGGGCAGCAATGCAACACTATATATATATATATATATATATATATATATATATATATAGAATATATATATATATATATATATATATATATATATATATATATATATATATATACACACACACACACACTTCACAGTTCCGTTAAGTTTAATGAATGCAGCTTCCTCTCAGGTAGCCTCGTAACACCTGTCATGTCACCTGTGCCAACATTTATAAATTGAAGGTTTGTAATACCTGATTAAACAATTCTGTGACTTTTTTATTTCTTTCCTCTAAAGCTAAACTTTGGCATTCTCTCCCTACTCATGATATTTAATCCTTTGTGAAGCTGATTACAGCTTCTATCAGGATCGCGTCTTCCTTCATACCTCTTCTTTTACTTTCTCTCACACACAAATACACATATATATGTATATAAATGCCTGCGTGTGTAAACATTACATATACTCCTCTTTATAGGATTAAATGTGACGTGAGTTTTCTCCACTCTCTTCTGCCTAATCCACTTATTACCGGACTTTCCATCTAGGTCTTCATTCGTGCCTTCTTTAATGATTTGCTTGACTTTCTAATAGGTTTTCTTGGTATTTGCATATCTATTGTTTTTCTGATTAAATATTTTTCATCCTCCTTATCACATATCCAAACCATCTGAATATTTACATATATGGATGGATGGATTATGAAATCTAGGGACAAGTCCAAGCACTGGGACCTATTATGGTCATTCAGCGATCTCAGTTTGATTTAATGTCCCTGGACAAAACATCTCTACTCACCTTTACTTACAAGAATCTTTCTCCTCCAATCTCTTTGTCATCGGTAATGTCTCTGCCGCAGAGAGTAATATAATTCTTGTGTAAGTCCCATAAGTTTGGCTTTGTTTAATAATGGAATAAGAACTGTTCTACAGCTTCTAAGACCTATCCTTCTGTCATGTAAGTGTAAATAATTGTTTTTATTTTCAGATCAACCTTGGTCGAGTGTAATATTTTCTTTATTTTTATGTTTAAGTATTAAGGTACATAGTTCGTTGTGCATTACTTTGAATATTGTGATAGTGATGCTGTTGCTTCTTCCTCTAGTAGATAGTTATCAAACCACCCTATTAACGCTTTGTTATTGTTTACTTTCATTGGAGAGTGAGTGACGGTGCGAGTGTTGCGCTGGAAAAGTATGTCGCCTTCCCAGAACAGTTTCGGGCCGTATCGTCATCCACGAGGACTGTGCAGCAGCCACCTTGGGAATATTTTTTGTTGGAGCATTTACTTCATAATATTCCTCGTTTTTTGACTCGCCGGTGTATGAAGAGCCACCTGCGGCGGATTTACTGATCACGGCTTATATCTCTGCCTCGCAAGGACTTGTGTCACTTGCGACCTGCCCCCCTTGCTTTTTCCCCCGTCGGAGGAGTCCCGGGTAGACAGGGCGGCGCTGGATCCCCAGCTCTGTAGAGAGGCTTCTGCCGTGCCCGGTGTACTGAGGGGTCTTGGTGTTGCTCTGCACGTCTGGGCTGTCGAGGCTCGTGAGGAGTTACGTAGGGAGGCTAACGCTAGGTAAGGTGTCGACCTTTGTATTTTCCTTCGGGAAACGTCTGCTGACTATCGGTCTGACCTAGTGTTCAGTAGCTCCCTTAATGTAGCAGACTGGTGGTCCCCAGCGACTCCGTGGACACTCCTCCAAAGGAATGAGTAACTTTGGTTATTCCTTAACATAAAGCGTATAGGATCTATATATATCCTTACTCATATTGATATATTATAATTTTGATGGTATACTTGTTATGATTGATTTGTGGTTGTGCGTAAATTTAGATTTATTAATTAGGTAGGTAATTTTAAGGTTTCACTTTTATTGAACTCTTATTACTTCTTTCTAGCTTTCTTTAGTTTTAGGCTAGTGTATTCATTTTGGGCCCGCTCTATTAGAGCTGTTTATTTGCTAATTACAGTGTTTTCTATTTATATTACTGGTTTAGGGTTTAGCGTTTTTAGTTTAGGGAAACCTTGTGTTGAAGACATGTTAATCTGTCTTCTGGGCATATAATTGCCATATAGCTCTCTGGATACTGGGGTTCATTTGTACTTGCACAAGGTTGATTTAGTATTAAGTTTTGTTTTGTTTTATAATAAATATTGTTAGTTTTTCTTGGTGGTTGTTTGTTTACCACATTCCCATTCATTGTGTTGCATTAACTACTGCCTACGATCCCTAAATAACATCTTTAAAAGATTCTGCAGAACGGCCTCCTAGGGTCGTAACAGATTGGCGACCGTGACAGGATCGTACGCAGGTGCAGCATTGTTTGTGTTTGTTGGGGGGCAGCACTAGGTTAATTTAATAGTATTTATTTAGTTTTGTCATAATATATTTAATATTTTCCTCCCCTCCTTATTTTGTCCATAGTCATGGAGGACATTGCTTTCAATCCTGGTGAATTTTGGGATCAGCGGATTGCATTAAGTATTTGCACATCCTTAATAAAAATTATCTAATGCAGTGTGCCCGGTGGTAAGGTGTTACTTTTAAGTCCACGGATACAAGGGCTCATTTGTTGGAAACTAGTGGAGGCAAAGGTAGCCTTAGGTTTGGCTGAAGGGAAGATTTAGTTCCAGTATTGGAAAGTGATTTGGACACGGATAGTGCTTCTGAAGTAGAAGTTAGTATAAATCCAGTTTGTCCCTGTTTGAGGACCCCCCTCCTCCCGTAACAGCTTATCTATAAGGGGCCCAGCTAATTTTCCTGTAGAGCCAAACAAATCTACTAATCCCCTTTCTTGCTAGTGATACAGTGGTGAAAATAAGGTTGAGCCATCTCATTCAGGCATGAGCCAGGAGGAGGGAGAATATAAATTAATTATGTAAACGTATTGAGTTGTTGAAACTGGAACATGAGGAAAAGAACGAGCCAGGAAGCATGAGTTGGAGATGGCTAAGGTAAAATTGGACCTTGCTAGGATCCAGGGTGGGTCCAACCAGATTAGTACCCCTAGTAAATTTTCACCAAGATAGCTTTAATATTGGGGCTGCTCTAAAATTAGTGCCCATCTTTGACGAAAGCAATGTGCCTGAATTTTTCAAAGCTTTTGAGAGGGTGTTGCATCCGGTTGGCTTGGCCTACTGAAATGGTGGACGGTGCTTATTCAGTGCAGGTTAGTGGCAAAGCCATTAGGGGTGTATAATGCTTTAGAAGAGGGAATGGCTAGAGCTATGTAAGGTTAAGGCTTTAGTTCTCAGGGCCTATGACTTAGTCCATGAGGCCTATCGTCTCAAATTCAGAACCGTAAACAAACCACCAACTATGACTTTTGTTGAATTATGCTCGTCTCAAGGAGGGAGCAATTGACGATTGGCTTAAGAGTCGTCAGGTTGTCTCTTCTCCTCCTTGAGAGAGCTAATGTTACTTGAAGAGTTCAAGAAGGTTTTTGTGGTAGGGAATTAAAAATGCATTTGGAGGAGTGAAGGTAGTGAATCTTGCCAAAGCGGCCCAGGTTTCCGATGAATTTGTACTAACCCATAGGGCTGGATCAGGCAATTTCGGGTTGTCCAATTCCACCTCTCAGTTCTCTAGACCCAAATAATTTAATAGAAAGGTTAGTAATGGTGAGGTATATAAGAGAGAGGGTAATGTACCTGGGAAAGTCTCTAGTGGAGCGCAAACTAGAGTCTTTTTCCATAGTGATCAGACAGTCTCGGCCAAAGTTAACCCTCTCCGGGTGGTAATTGTTATTGGTGCAATAAACCAGGGCACAGGCAGGCACAATGTAATGCCAGGAGGAGATATTTACTTAGGAATAGAAATGACAATAATAGGGCTCCTGTATCTTTGATTGGTAAGGTGAATGAGGTTCCACCCAACAATAAAATCCAGTAAGTGACAAAAAAGTCTCTGAGCGGGGGCTACTACCCTGTTGATGCTCAAATACCCAATTTGTGACTTTTTCAATAAGTATGTGTGGGAAGGTAAAATAAAGACCCCTTCAGGTTATCTGGATGTGAAATTTTTGAGAAGATCTGGGTCAGCTAGATCCCTGGTATTAGCAGATTTCAATAAAGAATTTTGTTCCTTTTTCAGGTGAATATGTAGTCCTGGGTGGGTTTCCAGACACCTTAGTATCTGCCCTTTAATACAGGTGGAAGTAGCTTTCCCGGGCTACCATAAATTTGTTGAATTAGCCGTGGTAGAGAGTCTGCGGTGCCTAGGATTGACGGTATCCTAGGTAACGATCTAGGTAATAATGAGAAGGGTCAAGAAGTTTTCCCAATATAGTTTCGATCACTGCTTGCCCAGTGGCAGTAGTTACTACTCGGGCTGCTACAAAAATTGCAGCTAGCTACTGATGATGAATCTGATTTTAATCTTAGTAGTTTAGATGTAGATGTAGAAAGGCCCGGGCTAGTAAGTATAGTAGCAGTAGTATTGGAATTTTTCAAAGTTTTGAAACCTCATTGTGACAGAATAACTTTCATCCAGGCCCCAGAATGGAATGAATTTAATTTTGAGTTGGGTGATACTGGCGACCTAACAAAGCCAGGTTTTGTGTTATTAAGGGGCTTTTGTATTAGAGTTAGTAGGCTGCAACCCATCAATTAAATACGACCTCCCGAATTGAGCAGATTGTGGTGCCCTCTAAATTTAGAGATGCAGTGTTGAAGCTTGGCTCATGAAGACTCTTTCGCTGGTCACTTTGGTATAGGTAAAACTCTTCATAATTTGATTAAAATATTTTGGTGGCAGGAATAAAGTCTTCGGTTAAAAAGTTTTGTGAGGGCATTGTGAAATTTGTCAAGTAATGGGTAAGCCCAACCAACCTGTTCCTAAAGCTCCCTTAACACCCTATTCCTGCTATTGGGGAAGGAACCCTTTTTTTTCAGAGTTAGTGATAGATGTATGGGGCCTTTGCCAAGAACAAAGTCTGGGTTTTACCTATTTGTTAACAGTGATGGACGAGCTTTCGATATCCAGAGGCTTTCCTATGCGTAAGGTTAACTTCCAAAGCCGTATTTGACCAAGCTGGTGGAATTTCTTTTTTCTAGATTTGGGCTTCTTGTAAAAATTTCAATTTTTTCCGATTCATCCGACTGGTTGGAACGAATTTTACAAGTAAGGTATTTAAAGGTAAGTGTGCGAACTGGCCATTCGCACATTACTAGTGTGCCTTATCATCAGAGAGCCAGGGTGGTAGAAAGGTTCCACCAGACTCTTAAGTCAATATTAAAGAAATATTGTTTTGAGCAGGGAGAGGATTGGGATAAGGGGCTTCCCTTTGGCTCTATTTGCCATCCGAAATCATCCCAACTCTTCCACGGGCGTACGCTCCGTTTGACTTGGTTTTTGGACACAAGATCCGGGGCTCCTTTGGAAATTTTTTCCATGAATTATTGGAAACCGGTCAAAAGGGGGAGAAGAGTGTGGGAGAGGTGGTGGATGAATTAAAACAAAAATTTTATCCGTTAGCTTGGAAGTTTGCCCAAGAGAGTTTGTCCTCTTCACAATGTAAAATGAAATTGAAAATTTGATAGAAAGAGTAAGGTACGTTCCTTTGAACCAGGAGAATTGGTATTAGTCTTGAGTACAGACTCCGATAACTTCCTTGAGCCTAGGTTTAAGGGGCCCTGGAAGGTCTTAAGAAAGTTTATCGGATGTCAATTATGAAATTGAAGCTCCTGGTACTCAGAGGAAGTGCCGTATTTTCATATAAATCGGTTGAAATCATATGTAAACTAGTAGACCCGACCCCTTGTCTATAGTCTATGAACCGGTTACTAGTGTGTAGAATATGTTAGTGACATTGAAGATGACTTATTGGATCAGGTGTCCTCAGATGCTCTTGGTAAAAAACTTTCAGAATTTGGAAATTTTAACGAACTGGGTTAGAGCATCTGGGAGGCATCTCAGAGAGATGAAATAATGAAATTAATATATCCTTTCCCGACTTATTTCAGGACTCTCCGGGGCGGACGAGCTTACTCCAGCATGATGTTGATGTGGGCAGTGCTTTGCCAGTTAAGCAGAGTCCATATCGATTGAACCCTGAAAAACGTGCAATAGTCGAAGAGGAAATTAAATACATGCTGGAGCATGATCTCGTCCAACCTTCGGTCAGTCCTTGGAGTTCCCCTATAGTCCTAGTGAAAAAACCTGACGGTAAGTTCCGGATGTGTGTGGATTATAGGAGGGTAAATGCCAGTACAAAAGATGACCTCTTTTCCACTTCCTCGTATGAGGATTGTCTCGATCAGATAGGACCTTCAAAATTTATTACTAAATTAGATTTTATTAAAGGGTTATTGGCAGGTTCCCCTAACTGATCGAGTCGTGAAAATGAAATATCTGCTTTTGTAACACCATTTGGACTTTATGAGTGTAAAGGTATGCCTTTCGGGTTGAAAAAATGCTGCCTGTACCTTCCAGCGTTTAATGAACAGGGTTATTTGTGGGCTGGATGGTACTGAGATTTATATTGATGACCTTGTGGTTCATAGCAATGATTGGCGAACCCATGTGGTTAGGTTAAGGAAGGTGTTTGAGGCATTGCGAGCTGCAGGCCTAGTGGTGAATCTCAGGAAATGTGAATTTGGCAAGGCTAAGGTTGTTTATTTAGGTCATGAGATTGGCTTGGGTCAAGTAGCCCCGAAACAAGCTAATCTTGAAGCCATTATTGCTTTGAAGAGACCGTGTAATGTTAGAGAAGTGCGTAGAGTATTGGGTATGATGGGTTACTACCGTAGGTTTGTTCGCAACTTCTCTGACATTGCACAGCCTCTTACTGGTTTTACTGAAGAAAGGACAAAGGTTTGCTGGTCTTCTGAATGTGAAGAATCCTTTCTGAGGTTGAAAATGTTGTTGGTGTCCAATCCTATATTGATTGGTTGTTTCCAGGTATGAAACAGAATTTGACTCTTAATTTGTTATACCTTCTTTTTCAGGTGTGAGGTATAATTTAACTTTTAATATATAGGTCCTGAGTTTGAATTGTTTTGTTGATTCAGTTGACTAAGTGTATTTACCTTATGGGTTTAATTCAAGTTTTGTTGGTTTTCTCTGGTTAAAAGAAAAAAAATTCTATTCAATGAATAAATTTTTTTTTTTGTTTAGGAGGAGGAAGGTGTCATGTAAGTGTAAATAATTGTTTTATTTTCAGATCAACCTTGGTCGAGTGTAAATTTTCTTTATTTTATTGTTTAAGTATTAAGGTACAGGTTCGTTGTGCATTACTTTGAATATTGTGATAGTGATGCTGTTGCTTCTTCCTCTAGTAGATAGTTATCAAACCACCCTATTAACGCTTTGTTATTGTTTACTTTCATTGGAGAGTGAGTGACGGTGCGTAGTGTTGCGCTGGAAAAGTATGTCGCCTTCCCAGAACAGTTCGGGCCGTATCGTCATCCCAGAAAGGACTAGTGCAGCAGCCACCTTGGAATATTTTTTGTTGAGCATTTACTTCATAATTATTCCTCGTTTTTGACCCGCCGGTGTATGAAGAGCCACCTGCGGCGGATTTACTGATCACGGCTTATATCTCTGCCTCGCAAGGACTTGTGTCACTTGCGACCTGCCCCCCTTGCTTTTCCCCCATCGGAGGAGTCCAGGGTAGACAGGGCTGGCGCTGGATCCCAGCTCTGTAGGAGAGGCTTCTGTAGGAGAGGCTTCTGCCGTGCCCCGGGTGTACTGAGGGTCGTTGTGTTGCTCTGCACGTCGAGGCTCGTGAGGAGTTACGTAGGGAGGCTAACGCTAGGTAAGGTGTCGACCTTTGTATTTTCCTTCGGGAAACGTCTGCTGCTTATCGGTCTGACCTAGTGTTCAGTAGCTCCGTTAATGTAGCAGACTGGTGGTCCCCAGCGACTCCGTGGACACCTCCTCCAAAGGAATGAGTAACTTGGTTATTCCTTAACATAAGCGTATAGGATCTATATAATCCCTACTCATATTGATATATTGTTTTATAATTTTTGATGGGTATACCGTGTATGATGATTTGTGGGTTGTGCTAAATTAGATTTATTAATTAGGTAGGTAATTTTAAGGTTTTCACTTTTTATTGAAAACTTTATTACTTCTTCTAGCTTTTCTTTAGTTTAGGCTAGTGTATCATTTGGGCCCGCTCATTAGAGCTGTTATTGCTAATTACAGTGTTTCTATTTATATACTGGTTTAGGGTTAGTTTTAGTTTTAGGGAAACCTTGTGTGAAGAAATGTTAATCTGTCTTCTGGGCATTATAATTGCCATATAGCTCTCTGGATACTGGGTCATTTGTACTTGCACAAGGTTGATTTAGTATTACGTCTTGTTTTATAATAAAAATTGTTAGTTTTCTTGGTGATTTGTTTACACATTCCATCATTTCATGTGTTGCATTACTACTTGCTACGACCCTAATAACATCTTTAAAAAGATTCTGCAGAACGCCGCCTAGGGGTAGTAACCCTTCATCACACATGATGCTTCCACCTCTCTTCGCAATTTAACGTTTTTTTGCTGCACGAAAAATCTCTTACTACACTATCTATTACATTTGAAACACTATTTTATTTCATTGCAACTTTTTTTCCACAGCACCAAGAGCTGCAGTTTCTGGACCGTACTTTTCTCCGTGCATTTTGCTTCCGCTGATTTACAGTCCTCTACTCTGCATCCCACTCTTCCTTCTTTTGGATATTTCCTGAACCTCTGTCATCTGCATTCGTTAGTAGCTTCAGCCTTTACTATGCTAAACAGCAACGGGCTCAGCGCTGGCTCTTAATGGAAAGCAGTATTCTAAAGAATTCTTCTAAAACCCTTGAAGTTGTCTTTACTCGGGGATCTTGTGTTAGGGTACAGCAATATCAGTGGTTCAGAACGTCTCTGAGGTATCTTTTGCCTTCATAACGCTCATCTAACTGTTTATTATTTTAGAATTCTGCCGAAATGCCTTCTCAAGAGTAAAAAATACACGGGGAAATTTCTGCATTTGTTAATCGTACTTTTCCTACAGCTGCTTCGCATAAAGGCTGCTACAATTCTAGACGTTCTTAAACTGGTTATATCCCCAATAATCTATTCAGTTTTTCTTCAAATATTTTTGGATATCCTTTCAAAGTTAGTACTTAATTTACAATCAACATTACCAACAGGCAAAGCATTATAACCAGTCTTGAGCCAAACGTGGGCTCGAATCTCACCGGGGAATAATTTCCTTAAATCTTTCATTTTCTTTCTAAATTAAAGGCTATCAGCACAATAAGGGCTTTGTGAATGGAGAAGTTGTGAGGTAATTTTGGCCATTAAAAAGATACAATCTGTTAAAACACACCCACAGACATGCACACACATGTATGTATATGTGTGCATATATATATATATATTCCCCCTGAATGTCAGTAGTATTATATAGACGACCATAAAACATTACTGCTACCCATATCGAGTAGACCTACACATTCCCCCAATATTACTACCTACGAGAATATACAGTAAACCACTAAAACAAAGAAAAAAATCTTTTATTGTTCTGATGTTTGATGGCAAACACGGATTATATAAAGGGTTATAAAACGCGGAGAAAAAAATAAGGCGGTCACTCAAAAAGGAGAAACGCAATCCGTATCCGTGATGGATCCGCTCCACGGAATCCAGTTTTTACAGCCTAACCTTTTCGTCGTCTTTACTGGCCGTCCTCAAGGATATGCCTTCATTTAGGTCCGAGAGAGAGAGAGAGAGAGAGAGAGAGAGAGAGAGAGAGAGAGAGAGAGTACTTGTACTTGATATTATATATCACGAACGTCTGATTTCAGTTCGTGGTTCAACTCACTTGAAGAATCTTCGAGTTGAGTCACTGCTTTGGAATCCTGAAATACTTGATGCATAACTCAGAAGAGTCGTAAATATTTTTATCTAAATATCGTTTTGTTATTAATCCATTAATCAAAGGCGACTGCCAAAGATGCCATATTATAGTAGGTCAAAATAGAAGTCCAAATTATCCAAGGCTGTAAACACCACCGAAGGTCAGAACTTTGTTTTCTTTATTTTCTTTTGAATGTCTCAATGAAGGCTGATACCTAACTTGCAGAACTTGCTTTCCATTCTATGTTACAATAAATCTAAAATATAGCACAAATTCTTCTGCATGCTGAATTCATAAAGTACTTTTGTAATTTATTATGCGCATACTTTCATATGAAACAACCCTTAAATGTATCAGAGCAAAACTCTGCAGAGAAGAGAAAAACAAGGAAAACTCAATGGAGAGAGATATATATATATATATATATATATATATTATATATATATATATATATAATCATAATACCACACATAGTATATATATTATATTTAATATATATATATATACATAATATATCTAATATATATAATATATATATATAGATAAATATATATATTATATATACATATATAGACATATATATATATATAATACATATATATATATATATATACATATATATAATATATATACATATATATAATATATATATATAATATGTATATATATATATATATATATATAATATATATATGTATTGATGCTATATAGAATGTGTGTGTAGGTCTATGTTTCAAAATCCTCAAATGCAGTGTGTCACAGCCTATGTTTAGGGAGAAAGCCGTGGACATCTAATTAACAAATCATAATAAAATGGAAAGACGACGCCACTACCCGCCACTTTAACAACTGAAACTGCTATGTTCATTCGTAAAAACCTTACTTTTCGACATTTAGAACAAATGGCAGATGACAACGATATTTCCAAAGATGGTATTCAAGAGAGGGAAATTTTAAAAAGCAAGCTGATAAATGCAGAAAAGAGGTAGAATTAGGTTGCCAACTCTTTTAAAGAGAATGTGAGTTAGTTAAACCATGCAAAACGAATATAATATACTATTATATATAGTTAATATATATATATATATATAATATATATATATATATATATATAAATTAATTCGGTTATCACAAAATATCACAGAAGCGCTCTCTCTCTCTCTCTCTCCTTAATGTATGCAATGCATACATGCATATATGTAAATATATATAATATACATATATATGTATATATGTGTGTGTAAATCCCCTAATCCATGCACATGCGCATGGGATTTCTTGTGGCCTTTTACTAGACAGCAACGAACCACTCCATCCATATAGGCTAGTGTATGGGATGTGCTTCAAATCGTATTCAGTCCACTATCTAACACCAAATATATTACAATTCTGAGATGACAGGAGAGAGTAAGGCAAAAGAAGACCTTTCAGTGTGTGGGAAGGAGATAGGCAACAAAGACAGAACAGGCAAGTTTGAAATGGAGAAAAGGAGATTGATGGGGACTGAAAGCGAAAGTGTGAAGGAGAGAGAGAGAGAGAGAGATGGATGGATATGAAGTGGAATAGATGGAGGGAAGGGGAAGGGAGGGGAGGAGAGGGGGCTACAGGGATGGGAACTAGGAAGGGCAAAGAACAAAGGACAAAGAACAAAGTATCCATCAAAATAATAATCTACTTTAGCTCGTCCTTCATGATGGATTATGACGGTCAGAGCATTCGTCTGACTCTTAGCCTAATTTAGGGGTACAAGTCCTCGCCGAATGCCAGATCTCTGATCAGTGGTTGCCTTGAAATGAGAATTTATTTCATGTCCTTCTTATTTCTGTTTTTTTAGGCGGAAAATTGTAATCTACCGTGGTCACGGGATCTTCATACAATATCACCTGAACATCAAAATCAATAAGGACTAAATACATGCAAACACAATCACAATCAGATACAAAATATATACATATATATATAATATGTGTGTGTAATATCTATATATATATATATAGTATATATATATATCTATATATATTATATATATATCAAGTGTATGTGCGTGTGTATGGCTTAGAACGTACACTCTCATTCACCCATCTATAATCACATAATTAATAGCAAAGAAATCCGACACTGAGAGCTATAGCAGGACTCCACCACAAAGAAATTTACGCTTGTCATAAATCACGTACAAAAGCAATGACTAATATCCTACCGCCATCTGAAACGAATCAGACAGCTGATCTGGGTCAAAGGGCGCTGATGAACTGGCATAACAGAGTTAAAACCAAACAGTGAATGGGCTCTCTGGAGAAGTTTAACGTTTCGTCTGTTCAATGAAACATTACAATTAACCATCGTATGCGCTCTCTTCCCGCCCCCCCCCCCCCCCCCACCTCTCATCTCTCTCTTCTTATTAACATACTTTAACGTATACGCACAATGGAAACAATAATGTTAGCAAACTCTGCACACAGATATCTATGCAGGTACTTTTGAAAACAACAGAGAGAGAGAGAGAGAGAGAGAGAGCGAAACGATGAGAGAGAGAGAGAGCTTATTTTCTGCCTCTTGACATTCATGACCAATTGTCAAACACGAAATAGGTTTTTGCAGCATTCGCAGCAATAAAAGCCTTCACCATCACAACATCCTCCTTCAAAGTTTGCCTCGTTTGATGATGAATGCTGTAGCTGATGAAGTCATACGCTATCAAAAGAATTCTCTCTCTCTCTCTCTCTCTCTCTCTCTCTCTCTCTCTCTCTCTTCTCTCTCTCTCTCTCTCTCTGTCCTATATGTCTAATTGTTTGAAAATTCATTCAACGGTTTTACCTTCCAGCTTTTGTTTTTTAAATATAATTCAGAACAATTATCAATCTCTGCTTGTTATTAGAATTTTTAAAACTTCAGAGATTTTCTAGCTCTCTCTTCTCACATACACACACACACACACGCACACACACACACGCACACACACAAACACATAAACTCACAAAACCATGACATTATAACCCTTAGCAAACGTTTCTTTCCCTCCTCCTTATCGACATATTTGAAACAACTCATACAAATAGATAGAAAAAAATGTGAGAAAGTCCTGTTAAGACAAACACAATATCATATTGCATTAAAATCTGCAGAAAGTCTTATAAATACAAATAAAATAGAGGAAGTCTTATAAATAAAAAATAAAATAATACTCCATTGCGCTGAAATCTGAACTGGTCCTTCCCAATCAACAATCGTCCTCTCTTCTCTTATCTCCTTCATTATCAGTAATCACTGTTTTCATTTTCCATGCTGAAGCATCACCCTAGTTCTTTATACATCTGCTTTTAGTTTTCATCAGAGCCCCGTTCATGATTTCATTCGCTTGAATAAGCAGATAACCAGTAATCCATAAAAGAATTTGTATACTGTATTATCACTGCTGCCTTTTACGCGTTCTCTTACAGACCCATAATTTTCTTTGTTTCAGAGTACTACTACAACTACTATTTTCATCTCTGTTAATAACAAAGGCAACGAAAACAATAAAATTAGGTTAACTTTAACAACGTCATTCATTCTCAAACCAAGGACAAGAAGCTTTGAAATAAATAAAAAGGGAAAACCATTATTCGAGACTAATAAGGCTAGTTCATCAACAAACACACCACAAAATCATTAGCCTACAGGCAAAGATCTCATCAGTAGGAATTCATCAAGAATATTTAATCTTGACCTTTTACCACACGCTATTCACTCTAACTGTCTCCAGTTCGGCAAAACAAATGATCTTTTCGACCCTCTAATTCTCATTTCACACTTTTATTCAACTTCTGTGTCCCTGTCGCTCAGCATCTGTCAGCAAGTCACTTCCGACTGCAAGTCAACCAATATTTAAATGCGAGTTGGAGTGGTGAAATTTCTATTGCTTGCTATTCGTTTCTTCATTTCGCTGCTATTCACTTTTTATTTATTTTTTTTATTTCGCTGCCAGTTCTAACGAACTTTCATTTCCTCCAAAAATGACGTGCGTTCATGATGGAAATACCGTACGAGGAATTTCTGACTTCTTATCATTATGGCCCAGCTCTCACTCGGGGATATTATTTTTCATTTTCTGTTCTTCCGTTTTCTTGGAATATTCTTATATTTCACTGGCATTTTCTCGTTCTCTGGTAGAGCTTTAAAATGCTGAATAGCGATTTTTTCCTTATTTTCTATCTAACGTTTAGCATAAATATGACAAAATGCGCAATGAAACAAACATTACACAAATCCATGCATACATTACAACATAATTATATATATAATATATAATATATATATATATATATATATATTATATATATATATATATATATTATATATATATATATATATGCATGCAGAAAGTTTTTACACAAAGAAAACTTGACATTTCAAGAAAGTAAGACATTCGCACTAAGAGAGGGGATGGCAGATGTCGACAAGCAACCGTTAAGCTTACTGAGTAATATGTAGGTACTCAAATAATATCGATATAATATATCATAGATATAATATAATATTATATTATATTATAGATATAATAATCAAAAAGGCCTTGGGATGTGGCGACAATACGGCCAACCTTGTTAGGTCAACCCACCAAAGTGGTTGAGTGATGCATTGCTCGAATCGCGTTTGCCAGGTCCACCTAGCTGTTAATTGGTACCCGGAAGGATACAAGTAAAACTTTCTGATGCTACTCGCTAAAAACAATAAAAAAATGTTGGTGTATAAAAAAAAACCACACACACACACACATGCTCTTGTAGGCGCAAAATCATAAAGTTGAAAGGGCAAGAAAAATTCCCTCTTCTCTTCTCTCTCTCTCTCTCTCTCTCTCTCTCTATCTCTCTCGGACGAACCGCCTTCTTCAACATCCCCTCATTCGCCCCCCAACCCCCACCCACCCCACCCAAGTAGTTTAGCTCGTCATCCCAACTCTGAAATTCTTTTATCAAATTCCCATTATTACTCCTTTCTCCGTCCATTATAACTTCCAAGAGCTAAACTTTCCTTCTTTTTTCGAAGAACTTCGTTAAAATAACTTTTGAATAAATATGCGATTGGGTGTTCTCCTCCCTCCGTTCTGTCGCACACACTCCCTGTCTTCCACCTCAACCAACTTGTCCTCCGCCTCAACTTGTCTCATTTGATCTGACAGATTTGCAAAATTCGTGGATTTGTTATTTTTGCCGTCTCACTCCCTACTCTAGGAAGTTCCTCTCCTCCTCCTCCTCTATTCCCCCAATCTCTTCTTCCCTATTTCTTGTCGTCTTATCTTCCTCTTTCCTAGCATCACTACAACCCCACACTCGACGTTAATTCGAATTTACTGTAAATCCGTTTCATTCTGAGTCAATTTTGTCTCTCATTCTCTCAATGGTCAGTCTCTTCTCTCTCTCTCCTTCTCTCTCTCTCTCATAGCACAGGTGGCCAACGGCACCAGCTCACGCAGGTGTTCAGCGCGCATCAAACACCTGTGAACTACTACTATAACCGTCTCCTCCCTCTCTCGATAAGGGGAAGGGGGATGAGAGAGAGCGAGAGAGAGAGAGAGAGAGAGAGAGAGAGAGAGAGAGAGAGAGAGAGACGGCCACTTAACTGACGGATGATGGGCTTTACATCGACAATTATCCGAGATTTTTGAACGAGGCTGAAAAGGGCAATCACTGTATGCGTTTAATTAAGCTATTCATCAGAGCTATGTTCGGTAGGAAATACGCGTTGACGATTTAAATTCACTACGAATTATTTGTAAACAGTCCTTATATTATTTGAATTTATTTGAGTTGAGAGAAGTAAGTAACCGATGACCACAACATTCTTTTTGGCCGAAAACTTCAAGGTTATAAATTACAACATTAAAGAATCACTCTTCCTATACTTGTCATTCAGAAAAAAAAAAATAGCTAGAGGAACATTCCGAATTATCTATAGGCATAACACGTTCAGCCCCACGGCCAATAATAATAATAATAGTAATAATATAATAATAATAATAATAATAATATAATAAATAATAATAATGAGAATATAAAAAATATTAGCATTCATGATAATAGTAACCAAACAACATCAATAATAATAATAATAATAATAATAATAATAATAATAATAATAATAATAATAATAATAATAAACACAGTAGCATTAATGATAATAGAAACCAAACAACATAAATAATATAATAATAATAATAATGATCAATAACTGGAACACTGCCAACCGTTCTCTAAACAACTCTCCACAATAAGGTGTTTTCCACCCGCATTCGTTCCAGACTTCATGAACGCACCCTTATCCCAGGCAGCACCACCACCGCCATGGCGTCATCATCGAATCAGAACCATTGAAATGAATTTCGAGATAACATCACATACATTACGCAACGTTCACAAGAAGCCATTCGACTCGGCATCTGTCAGGAATTAATTCTGAATATTAACAACGCCATCTAGCTCTTTCTAGAAACAGGAAAAAGCCCCGGCGTGACTGCGCAAGTTTCCACACCTTAAGCATCGAAGTATCGCATTAACCATCACGTCCTGTGGCCATCCATTCACAAACAAACTAATCCACTCGTACAAAAGCACATTTCACGTTTTCATTTATTGGAGAGTTTTACAAGCATATCTCATGCTTTTATGCTTAAAGGGTATTCCCGTTTAAAACTGAGTCCATAAATAACTGTAAGAATGAAATAATATAACACGCGGAAATTATTAGGTATCCATGTATACATATTCATCTGAATAATTCTTTATCAGTTCAAACAAATACAGACATATTTACAAAGATGCTAAATAAACTTCCTATTCTGGCGTCAAGTCCCCAGCTAAATAATTATTGCGGGATTGAAATGTTGTGATGCATGCAGCAAAATCTTTTAAATAAACTGAATAACTCTCTCTCTCTCTCTCTCTCTCTCTCTCTCTCTCTCTCTCTCTCTCTCTCTCTCTCTCTCTCTCTCTCTTAAAAACACAGTGGCATTTTTCGCCTATCGACTGGTAAAGCAATCAGGTTTATATACAAAGATATACAAACACAATCACTTTATTCACCAAAACAATAGATATCTTTTGAAACAGAAAAATCAGTTTCAGCCTACATTTTACATATCCGTCAATTTCACCTAAAGTGTCTCACACTATATTTTAACAATGCCAAGAAGAGAGAGAGAGAGAGAGAGAGAGAGAGAGAGAGAGAGAGAGAGAGAGAGATCTTAATGAGTGAGCTGCTAAGAAATAAATCACAAAATCGAAATTACCGTTGGCACCACCTCTCCAAAACGGACAAAATTTCTCAATAAACTGAAGGAGATTTTCTTTCGAATTAAACAAAAAGTGGCCTTGGGAAAGCAAAACACTTGCAGGCTTAAACAGAATGATGAAATAAAAAGAAAAAGAGAATCTCTTCAGCTGCAAAACTTATAAATGCATAGTCGAAACGAAAGTAATCCGCGAATTCGCGACACAATAGAGAGCAAATACAATAAACCGAGAGAAAAACCAACGACTACACTTCACCTGCAGGTCTCCTTGAACTACAAACATTCAGCCAGGTCTTTATTAAACTCACAAAGAGCTCCCTCAAGCACGAACCACTCCAAAGAGGTAATAAAACAAGAAAAGCTTTTGAACTCACATTGCATGAAGGAGCTTTTTGCAATAACACCCGACACTTCCTTTCCTCCTCCTCCTCCTCCTCCTCCTCACTCTTCTTCCCCATTCCGACTGAATCAAATATTCATCAGTTTTAACTTCACACAAGAAGACGTATTTTTGAAGTGTGTCCTTCACTTTTTATACATATTAGTTTACATAAATATGAATGGATGAAAAACTAATACATAATTACAAACACGCACGCACAAACTTTATTATATATATGTATATCGTGTGTATAATATATATATATATATTATATATATATCTTATATATATATAGATATATATAATATATAATATATATATATATATACACGCACACACACACAAATGTGAAATAGTTATTCATCGTCAATGCTCAGCCATGAAATAAAACTGTCACACTTGGATATTACCCTTCACATTTAGTTCCAGTCGCCTTCCTTTCCTCAAGCATCTCACAGGCAACCAATTGCAATAACAATACGTTTCATCCTATTTTTGCTTTTATCCTTCAGTCGTCTTTCCATTATATATCCTTTTAAAAGAAACCTCATCTTTAATTATACCTGGCATTTTCAATTGGGAAGCTTATGAGAAAATAAAGTAAGTGAAATGGAGACGGTTAGCAAGTCCTTTGCACAACCCATAGAGATTAGCACTTTATAATGTCTACTGGGCTCCTGTAGGCACCACAGGAAATGGAAGACCCCACCCTACTTGGATAAGAGCTATGAGAAGGGAGCTGGAGATGAGTGTAGATGTGGAAGATTAAACAGTGGAGAGTGATGGAATCCACAGTGGTTCACTGCGTCACATGGAATTGGAGACCGTAAAGATGAGGAGGATGATGTTTGCCGTCCTACCTACATATTTTATAAGTATCCACTTTGCTTCATTCACAAGGCATTCATCTCATTTATAGATTTGTTATTAATTGTGTTAGTGCGTTTCAAACATTTTTACTTCTATGCATTCTTTACTCTTGCCTCTAACTGCAGCGAAAATATAAATCTGTAAACACACAACCCGTCACCAACTCTTCCCGAAATTAAACCCAATCAGCTAAACGTGTTTCGTCAATACTTCGTCCTAAAATAAGAGTTTCGACTGCCAATGCTTACATATACGGAACCTGCTACTGCCTATCGACAATGACCTTAGCCTTTTGATCGGCAAAGTCATGCAAAACCAGGTCTGGTCAGTACCTGGATAACTGAGCAAAGGTACATGTCAAAACGTCACACTGTAAAAACGGTCCCCGTCTAAAACACACTGCTGGAAAATTACCCCACCGTCAAAAACAACTTCCTGTCAACTTGCATAAAAAACGGGACGGTAACAAGAAACCACCATCAAAAACCACAGAGACAACCCGTGAAAAATATTCTCCAGTAAAATCAGGCCCGTCAAAAAAGCCACAAAGAAATAGCTCTCAGTAAAAAAAAAAATACTGTAAACTCGTCCTCATCAAAAATGACAGGTACTGTAAAATTGTCCCCATCAAAAATGAGAGACACTGTAAAATCGCCCCCAACGAAAAAGACCAGTACTGTAAAATCATCCCCATCAATAATAATAGACACTGTAAAATCGCCCCCAACAAAAAACACTAGTACTGTAAAATCATACCCATCAATAATAATAGACACTGTAAAATCATCCCAACAAAAATGACAGGTACTGTAAACTCGTACCCATCAATAATAAGACATTGTAAAGTTGTCCCCCAAGAATAATGACAGGTGCTGTAAAATCATCCCAATAAAAAAATAACAGGTACTTTAATATCATCCCCATAAAAAAACGACAGGTATTGTAAAATCATCCCCATCAAAAATGACAGGAACTGTGAAATCATCTCCACAAAAAAAGACAGGTACTGTAAAATAGTGCTCATAAAAAATGACAAATACAGTAAAATCGTCCCCATCGAAAATGACCGACGCTAAAAAATCGTCCCCATCAAAAAAGACAGGTAGTGTAAAATCATCCCAATAAAAAATTAGAGGTACTTTAAAATCGTTCCCATCAGTAAAATCATCCCCCATCAATAATAGTAGACACTGTAAAATCATCCCCACCAAAAATAACAAATACTATAAAATCGTACCCATCAATAATAACAGATATTGTAAAGTCGTCACCATAAAAATTGACAGGTACTGTAAAATCTTCCCATCAATAATAGCAGACACTATAAAATCTTACCCATAAAATATGACAGGTAAGTCGTCCCCATGAAAAATGACAGGTACTGTAAAATCATCCCCATAAAAGTGGCAAGCACTGTAAAATCATACCCATTAAAAATTACAGATACTGTACAATCATCCCCATCAAAAATGACAGGTACTTCAAAATCGTCCCCATGAAAAATAAGACACTATAGAATCGTCACCATAAAAATGACAGGAACTGTACGATCGTCCCCATGAAAAATGACATTAAAATCGTCCCGATAAAATATGACACTGTAAAATTGTCTCTCTCAAACGCGAAACGCTGTAAAATCATGCTATTCAAAAACGCCCCTGTCAAAAAAGGCATTGTAAAATGGCCCCAATTCAAAAACTCCTTTTTCCAAAGTCGCAGTATAATCAAAATCGCTACCAACGACAAAAAAAACTACCCGATATCTGTTCGTCATGAATGTTCTCATTTTTATTTTCAATTCAAAAGCGACCAACCTCAGTCTATTTCAACAAAACCATCTCCTCATTTTCTATAGCATTGCACCACGCTTATTGTTCTAATCTGTTTCAGATTCTTTCAGACTTCAGAGTATTTGTATTTTTATTTGTTTTATATCTGGTAGTTTTTTTATCAATTAAAAAAACCTTCACTAACCTACTATAAAAGACTGTCCTATTCAAAAGAATAAAATCCGACCTCAAAGGTCATTCAATATTATACGATGCAACAAATAAGAAGTTAGACTTTTTTGCACACGATGGAGTTTTAGCTATTTTGTTGCAATTTTCAGTGAAATTCTGTCCACACTTATCGTCATTTTGCAAAACCTGCAATAGTGCACAACACAACACACACTTCATATAATATATATATGTGTGTGTGTTGTTGTGTGTGTGTGTGGTGTGTGTGTGAGTGTGTGTGTGTGTGTATCCCTCTTACCCCCCATTGAGCAATACAAAAGAACAAAAAATACCAGAATTCTCGGAGTCTCCTAACTAATTGATTTTATGGAATTAGGCTGGTCAAGCAGAGCTACTGGGGGAAAAACTTTCAAACTATTCAGCGTTTAGACAGTGAAAATGTGGAAGCTGGATAGTAGTAGGTGGAAACACGACAAAGAGACCAGGATATAGAGGAGATGGAAGGGCCAGAATATAAAAAGGTGGCCCTCGGAGAAAAACACCATATGCACTACGAAGTAAAAGTGAGGTTGAAAAGTAAAACTGAACAAAGGAAGCGGGAAAGGAGGCAGAGAAACAAGGCTAAAAAGTGGGTGCAGCTTCGGAGCCAAAACGGACACTGCAAACACCCTTTACGTACAACTGATTGCATCATGTGAACTAACAGTATTGCATCCCCCCCCCCCCCTTGGCCCGAAACAAGCAACGAATCAATCAGAAAGTAACAAAAATCACGCGTTCTAAACATATACAGACTGAGAATCAAAACATCGTTCTCTCACACAAGTGAAGGTGACTTCTGAATGCTTGTAATACATTTATGTGTATCGTAAAGAGCTGGAAACAATTCGCGGCTCAAAACATCATCATTGCCAAAGATCTGGACGAAGTTTCTAGCATCTCGTAACGAACCAGTTAACCACTCTGTCTAAATTGCAATATCATCTTGAAAACCAAAGCAACATTACGCTTAAGAAAAGCTAAGGAAAAGAGAGAAGAGATAAAAGTGTACAACATATGGTGTGATATTTGATGTGAAAAAATTCACATTTATATTCAGACCAAAACCAATGTTAGACAGTTTTGATTAATTTGTATCTTTAGCTAACTTTTCTTATTCACTGTTACATTTAAAACACTAAACAAGTCATTACTAAACCAACATTAATATATGGATTATATTCAAGGAACATTACTTTTCTAAGTCTCAAAGAGAGAGAGAGAGAGAGAGAGAGAGAGAGAGAATCACTACATATTCGTGGTGTTTATCGTATTATTCCCGGACAGTCATACCATGTCCACGTTTAATATAAATACAATGAAATACGAAAACCAAAGCTAAACATGGCTTAGGGTCATACCAGCCATCTTTTGAAGTCCCCCCGTTTGCCTGGTTGTAGAAATTGGCAATTAAAATCGCTGCTCGTTCAAAAGGGGCACTTAAGCCAAATGAGGTAATTTGGCGAAGCGCCCTATTTCCCCTGATTCGTATTTGAACATAGAGTCGAATTAATTTCACAGTTATAAGAAATTGAAAAAAAAAAAAAAAAAAACTAGAGTAAAAATTGTTCTTCCTAATTTTTTTCTAACATTTCTGGCAAAAGAAAAAAAATTATACGGTTGATAAGCTTCTCTAGACATAAGGTTAAAGAAAAATACAGAAAATTTATGGTCTCGGATGATTCTACTTCACTTGAAAAAATAAAACAATAATGTTTGTACTTAAATATTTACCCCTAAATCGTCAGCAAAATTTTAATCAAAAGAATTGTGAATTTCCCTTTGGTTTTTCTTGGATCTGAAAAAGGGGAGGTGGGCAAAGCGTAACACTATTGCACATTATAGCTGTGTGTGTGTATCGGATACAATGGTCATCTTAGAAAATATCGAAGTTATTCAAGATCTACGGCCGAAGAACGAAAAAAATAAATGTGAAGAATAATGTTACTCTAAAGTGATTGTGAAGGTATAATAATAATAATAATAATAATAATAATTAATAATAATCATAATAATAATAATAATAATAATAATAATAATAATAATAATAATAATAATAATAATAATAATAATATATAATCGAGCCATGCTGAAAACAATTCTGAGAAAAATCCATAATCGTATAATTACATTTTCCTACATAATATTCATGGAGATTGGAGATTTCAGCAGAACTAATTCTCTGGTTTACCTTTAAAACATATTCCATTTAATCTGGCTGATCGTCCAACAGAAAACTGCACTCAGAAATAGTTAAAAAATGTAATAAGTATGCATCTATGGTTTTTACTATTTTTTATTTTTCTATTCAATTATTATTTTTTTTTCTATCTTGTCAGAAGGTAGGTGTTGCAATAAACGTAGCCGCACTTAAAACTTTCGGTTATCTAAATGATCAGGGTCTTGCAATACTTTTAATTCTGCATAACTGGTTTCGTGAATGACAGTCGTTCACGGGGAAGTCAAAAATAAGGACATCGTTAAATTTCTACCTTCTTTCAAATAACAGATGACATGTCACTTCATGGCGATGCTATCTTTACAATTAGACGGACATTTACATGACATTATTATTATATTATTATTATTATATTATATATATTATTATATTATTATTATATTAAGCACTTCTTACACAATCTGCCCCCAGTACCAAAGAGTATTGCTAAACACTACAAAAAGGCGTTGTCAACGTTGATGTCTATGAGGAACTTCTTTAACTGGTGACAAAGGTTCTTAGATATAAAACATACTCTCTCAATTTAAACTCCCATATAAGTCTTTTCACCGGTATGAGTATGTATGTATGTATATATATATATATATCTATCTAATAAAAGGAAGCCCATAAAAACCACCAAAATGTAGAGAGAAAAGTACCTATATTCAGAGACTTGCTGTCTCTCCTTCAGTATATGAATGAGAAAAGTTTACAGAAAAGGTCGGTATTTATACCAAGAGATTTTCGCCACAAGAAGCACAATGTAGGTTCACCCCCCGCTGCAATTCTTCCTTTAATCTTCTGAGCGTTGGTGATATGAACAATTGCGTCGACGATGTCCGATGTCAAATTAAGGCCCTTTTGAGATGTTATTACCTTGCTTCTCTTGTATTAAGGCGATTCCATCATTTGACCTCTTGTAACGGCAGTTGCCGCTATAAATTACACGTGGACATATTTCCAGTTTATCTATGGTTAGTTCAGTTATAGGTTGAAAATAGCCGAGTTATGTTGTTCATACCTAAATGACCGTTTTGTGTTGTATTTTTACCAGTCATATTATAATATATATATATATATATATACTATATATATATATATAATATATTATATAGTATATATATAATATATACATATATATTAACAATATATATTGATATATATACATGCATACATATATTTTTTTTTAGAAGGGGGTTTCTCGACAAAACTCCAAGGTGAGGTTGCTCTAGCCCAGGCCATTATGTATTTGCGTATGTATATACAACATAATTCTCTGTTTTTAAATTCCGGTTTTTACACTAAAAACTATATACGTCTTTTCTAGTATATCTATATCGTAGACCTAAACATAACATTTTACTTCCAGACAACACACACACACACACACACACACACACACAAAATAGATTATATATAATATATATATATATATATCTTAACACAAAACTAATCGTGTAACCCAATACCCAAGTCGGCCAGAGGGTAGCCACTCAATATACTTCACGCATCATTTATATTGATGGAAGCGTCATGTGTTGCGAGTGCCCTTGTGTGCCATAAGTAACAACGTACAGAGCCAAATTGATATAAAGGATGACCTCGCTGTATCACATGGGTTTGTACAGTAAGAGCAAGTATTCCTTAAATCTAATAGAATGAGGAGAAAGATATCAATGATACCCCATCACCACAATTAACTTTAACTTTAAATAAAGTGATAAACTACTGAGGCTAAAGGTCTGCAATTTGGTATGTTTGATGATTGGAGGGTGGATGATCAGCATACCAATTCTCGTGTGAAAGGCAAAGGTGCCACCAACTGCGCCACACAGGTCATAGAAGAATCTAAAACCTCAATACTTACACAGAACCAAGGGATTTACCAGGGGAGGCTGCGCATGGAAATTCTCAGGCCCTGTTTAAGTACTTAATTCCAGATTTATTTATGACCTCTTCGGCACAGTAGCAGCCTTGCCTTCCACACAGTGTGAGAAAGACTCATTGCTACTGCACATCTCAATGTCTACTGATTTCCTGTCCAAAATCCAGTGGCTGGTATCTATACAACACCAGAAATTGTTGCTTGAAAATTTGAATTAATCTTTTAGTGGCACCACTGGCCGATGGATGGCAGGATGCTCCTGGCAGGTGTGTTCTCCTAATCTGGAACTCTACTGACTGAAGTGTTGTTGGTATTGACTCTTATTCAATGTAGAATTGGATGAAAGCGAAGATGCTCTTCGTTCATGTCAATAAGAACTACCAAATTAATTCCCAAGAAGTCAATAGGATGACCTACTATGTATTACGTCGGATATGAAGATTTAATGCATTCAAAAAACCATCCAAAAATAAAATGAGAGGTTGTCTTATAAGTCAGATACAAATGCATTAACCTTAAAAGTTTAATCACTATACCACTTGACATACTTCAAACTCACCTATACACCACTCTATATAAATAAGAGTTGAAGTCACTAGGATTACTGCAGCTGTTGCAGTGTACGCAATTTTCATTTTGCCCTCAAATTGCAAAACCGCGGGACACATTTATTTTTTCGAATTTCTAAATCTCTACCTTCATTGTCTGAGGTAATGTACTGAACAAGACCATTTGGTGTCTCACTGTCTGAATCCTGGTATGGCAGCTTTGGTTTTGTCATCATGCGTCTTGACGATAAATCATGCTTTGTACCGGCCATTCCTATAGACATACAACACTTTTTGACATATTCTATCTCAGTGGAACTACAATGCTTACAGAAATGCTCTAATCTATTCCAATGGCAATACAACGTTTTTTTTACACTATTCCAATATTTTATTGGCCTATATTCAATATTGACAAAAGGTAGTTGTGACAAACAATGTAAAAACAAGAAGTTACCGCAACCAACAATACGCCAGTTAAATGAAATACTCTGTATGGAGCAAAACTTCGCTTTAAACAAATACACAGTAAATGCATCCAATAACCACAAAGCACACGTTGGGGCAAGCAAAATAAGCAAGACGAAACACAAAAGCAACGAGTTAGCCAACAGCACGTACAATTGCAAGCAAAAAGGTCGGTGCAAACAAAACGATACTAACGTTCCATTAACAAGAGCGGGACGGGACATTAAATGCAAGTCTGTAATTCCCGTACAATAAAGTCATAAGAGCCGCTGGTGTCCTGCTAAGTGAGTCACCCCTCATCACGCAACGCAACAGAAGAAAACGAGATTACAAGAGATTATGTCAGCGATACGTCACTGGTTGGAAATAATAATCGGTTTCTGCACTCTGTGAATGCCAACAGCTTAAACTAAGGAATTATCACACAAAAGACACGAAAACGGTTTCTCTGTGTGGGAAAACGTATGTGGGTAGATAATCGTAGACTCATAATATATATATATATATATATATATATATGTATTTTGTATGATGATATATATTTATATGCATATATATATGCATATATATATATATATATATATATATATATATATATATATATATATATATATATGCTGTATCCATGAATGTTTACACATGCATACAGTAAATGAGGCGGACCAAATTGGAGCGCATTCTTTCAAGCCAACTCCGCCTCAGTTAACCTAAGCAACGATTTAGGTACTAGATAGCGAATGTGTACTGTATAATTAACGAGAGAAAATTCGCTCTCTTCCTCTATGAGCTTTCCTTATTTACCCCAAAAGAAAGAAAGCACCACCGCCGCCAACCATATATATACATATACATATATATACCCTTTCCCACCCAACGCCGTCCCCGCCTCCCAACCAACAAATTGCGCCAATTTGCCAACAGACCTTCCAAACATTTGTCACTTCTTGATGGAGCCCCCGGGGGAGGGAGGCTTCCGGGAATGGGGAAGTGGCCGCGAAGTGATGATGGCATTCGAGCAAAACTCTTTTGCCGAAGTGGACACGAAAAGTCCATTGGTTCTGGTCATTCTGCGAAGCGACGCTCACTGTAGCAGTTTTCTGCTGGTAAATAGATCCCGAAATGCTCACATGAAGGCCCAGATGCCACATTATCAAACAAAAAGGCCATTTGTTTTATTTCCTTTTAGTTGGATACAACCATTATAGTTCAATTAACTGTAAACTCTACGTTCGGGAAGTTATGTCAATTTACCAGTCTACTGGACTGAGAGAGAGAGAGAGAGAGAGAGAGAGAGAGAGAGAGAGAGAGAGAATCCTTATTCAATATTCCACTAAACGAGACCATAAAACCACGGAACCTACTTACTCAAAATACTCATATAAATGAAAACAAATGCATTTTTAAGTAGCTAAAAACATCCCCCACCCCCCTCTCGAGTAGTCCCAACAATCTTTTCGGAATATCCTAAATATCATATGGTATCACAGAGCTAACACGAAATAGTGTAGGTAGGGAGGCTTACTACATGTAGACTATATCATATCTAACGCCCGTGAAATACTGTTATTGAATGAAAAGCGTCTGTAAATAGAACCGGACAATCTTGATGCTGGCAACCAGTACAGCGTGGAATCAGGGTGGCGAGAAGTTACAACATCTGGTAAAAACGTCTTAACATTCAGATGGGAAGCCAGTGCTGGCAGAATTAAGACTGGAGGAAGGAATGAAACAGGATATCGTGCGAAAGATTCGAATACATACGCGAGCGTGCTACGCAAGCAATATTTCAGTTTGGGTAATAAAAATCTACGGTTCTATTATGTGTGAACAAAATTTGACAAATTGGAACTGGTATATTTTGTTTACTGTAAGATGACCCATAACTTCACAAATAAGCACTCGTATGTTTTAGTTTTTGTAAGATGAACTTTAAAATACAATTCCTATACCAAATGTATAGACAAAACGGTTAAATGACAATAACAAACGCATTCTGTTTGAACTCGCCAGACAATACTTTCGTTATATCTGAAAACTCATAGAGCAAAATTATTAAATAATTGATGATATTCTAATTATAGTATAATTAAAGCCATTTACTCTAAACAGCAGAAATTGTTGCCATCGATGCAAATCATATTTTCATTAGCAATTTTAATAACAAGAGTTCCAAAATGGCCTTTTTATGTGCGTTCTTGGCGATTCATTTTATTTGGAAACGTTTTAATTGCAGAGACAAAATGCTTTGATGTTTCGGAAGGCGCAAAATACATTAATCTATCATAAACATATGAATATTATTTTCTCTTCCCTGAAATTATGCCAGACTCTTGGAATGAGAGAGAGAGAGAGAGAGAGAGAGAGAGAGAGAGAGAGAGAGAGAGAGAAATATACTTATAAGACTGAAATATTGGAAATTACTGTATTTTTCCTAAAATATGCTTAATACTATGTAAAAGAGCGTGTCATTTATATGTACGAATTATTTAAATGAAAATAATTATCTTTTTCCTCAGGCGATACCTAATAATTCTACGGAGCTGAGAGAGAGAGAGAGAGAGAGAGAGAGAGAGAGAGAGACTTTGAAACCATGGCTTATATTTGTAGGGGCTCCAACAGCACCCTTGGGCATGCCGGCTGACTCGTCTTCACAGTTCCTTAATAAACTCATCTGCTCCCGTCTTCGCCTAATAACACCCCAGGGCTCGTCTTGGACCTTGGAGATGTCTAGCTTACTTAGCTGAATCTCCCAGACACCCACTGAGACTGTTTCAGTTATGTATCTGCCCTGACCAACCGCATCCCCCCCCCCCCCCCCCCCCACCCCAACCACACACACACTACACACCATACCCCGTCAGTCAAGTCCTTGGTCAATCTGCTATTAAGTGTGGGTCAGTATTTCTGATTATAATCTCCATTTAATTTTTTTTTCATAAAATTTAGGCAGCCAAGTCATGCAGTGGTACACTTTCGGAGTGGTTGGACAGCAAGATAAAGACATCGAGAAAATAAAGGAAATTCATACAAGAAGAAATCCTCACGTTGTACTAAGTAGAAATTGTTAGATATGAAGAAGGAAGCGGGAATTGGAGGTAAAGTAAAAGGTTAAAAAGTGAGTGCAACTAAGGACTGAAACTATCTGGACCGTGGACTGAAAGGACGCTGCGAACACCCTTTAGTAATGCCTACTGCGCAATACGTGAGGTGCACTGACAGTACTTCCTCCATTGGATTTACAATCTCAAGATTTGCACAGGAACTGCAAAATCGCAAACTTGGTCATGTGACTGTGTCGCACAAGGCTTAGTCACTGAATGTGTTAATATCTTGACAGCTATACGTGAATTTCAACTGGCGAACAAGCATCAAAGTTCTATTTGTATCAAACGAACCCGGACTACGATATACAGCTTACACGGCATACCATATAGAGTATACTACGTATACATTACACATCTCATTAAATTTAATGAAAGCGACGAGAGAAACAACATAACTTTGTTGGTTATCAAATTATACTTTCTCTAAGAATACTTAATTAACTGAAAGCATCATTTACCCTTATCTCCTCTTGCATCGTCTGGACTTCCAGACGCCTGTCGCTGTGCGTCGTCGCATATACGGACTATAAAATCGGCCACCGACTTTCCTTCTGGTATTAAAGAAATGACTACAGCGTCCCAGCAGAGGGAGGGAAGGGTTGGGAGATGGAAACATTCGGAAAAATCGATGACGAAGTTGTGCATATGCGTGGAGAATATTCGAGTATCAGATGACAATAATCGAAATTATAAATATTCTTCACTGAGGAAGATTTTGATCTCAAATGACAATTATCGTTATTTTGACTAGTCCTCCATCTCCTCATTTCTCTCTGCCGATTTGAGAGAAGAGAGAGAGAGAGAGAGAGAGAGAGAATAAACTCATGGGATATGTTGGTCAATTCTGAGACCCAGAGACGATGCAGCATATGACCAACGGCTCTGCCAAAGAGCCTCATGTTAAACATGGACCCGTCGCTACTGTCCCTGAATACATATGGCTGGTAATGTCTAAACTTGCAAGAGACGTCTTAGGGTAATCGAGGGAGCCTTCGCTATAATGCAGCAAAACGAGCGAGTACAGACGAGTCCGTCTCTCTCTCTCTCTCTCTCTCTCATTGGGTGGAAATTCAGTAAGGGGGTTTCTTTCACATTCATTATTTTCTATTATAGAGCTCTGTGACGTTTTGTTATTAGTTTCATTATTAGAAAATTAAAAACTTCACGTTTTTAAAAGTAGTATTTCTGAAAAGCAGCATGCTTCTACAGGATGGTATGTAAAACAAAAATTAATCATTCCTCACTAACTACATATATCGATTAACTGGAATCAACGAAGTAAGTTCTTCCCAGCAACATATGAGTAACAAAGGAGAAAACTAAAAAATAAAATGATTCCTTAAAAAGACAACAAACAACATGGCCAAAAATTTACCAAACCAAACACAATCCCCCAACTTGACATTTCCCTCAACATCAGCAAGTAAACTAGCTCTTCTCGCCATCCCCCAACCTCCCCTCACCCCTTCAAAACTGCCTTCATCTTCCTAGGAGAGGGGAGAGACGACAGTTGTAGAAGGGAAGAGTTACCAAGAGGAAGATGGGGGAGGGGGGGGATAGGTTTTACGAGAGCATAGTCGGTGCTTCATTACACTTGATTTCGTCCAATTAAGACGACGCTGTCGTAATAGTTCCCATTTTTTTTAAAATCTTGTAGTATTCCCTATTAGCTTACGTCATGTTCTGTTTACTACACGTTTTGGTCTTTTGTGAGATCATTCTCTTTCATAGGTTTCCTTCTAACAGCATACTTCAATGTACTGGAAAATTTTTATAAGATTTATGACAAAGAATTATATCATGCTATCGTTGATATGTCAAAGTATGAAGATATATATAATATATATATATATATATATATATATATATATATATACACATACATATATATATATATATATATACATATACATATATATACATATACATATATATATATATATATACATATACATATCTATATATATTTTATATATTTTTTTTATTTATATATATATATGGTGTGTGTGTGTGTGTGTGTGTGTGTATCAATAAATAAACCTGAGTTGGCAGGATGACGCTTTCCACCTGCTACATCACTCTTACTGGTTATAAAATTTACAACTATTCTTTAAAAGCAAGAAAAAATGAATTTGGCTCCGGAGAGTAACTAATTTAATCCCGACCCCGCCTCTCTCTCTCTCTCTCTCTCTCTCTCTCTCTCTCTCTCTCTCTCTCTCTCTCTCTCTCTCTCTGGTGAAGCTATCCAAGAGCATTCTTAGTACGTCCGTTTCTTTGTCCATTGGCTATTTCTCTCCACGCAAAGGTTACTGTGAAAAATTTTTTTTCTTGTTTTGGAGCAATTAAATGATTTAAAATAATAAAATGTCGTGGCACAAGGGAAAAATGCGGAAATTTTATCTTACTTTGTTGGTGCTGGGAATTCAGGTAAAGGATTGCCGACTCACTTTGCAGGAAAACATATTCGCGAAATGTCAAGTAATTTAAAAAACGTAACATATATAGAGGTCTGGGAAGCGGCTGACAAACACGGCTAGCGGACATCAAATCCCCAGAATCGCCTGTCAAAACGTAAACTATCGACACTTGACCAGTGAAATACGTCCTGCACGTTTTGCTGTTGTTGTAGCAAACGCTTCGCATCTTTTGTTTCACACTACTGGAATACTGGTCTCCTGCTTGACAGTCAGTCGATCTCGTGGGTCTTTCTCTTATTAGATAAAAGCGTTAAAAATATATCCTCTTTCTCCATCTTCACTTGGGAATTTCTAATAAAGTCATTATTCCCTGGGGTACAAGTGCTATAGTAGATTCACATCAGCCGTACATATGATGTCTAGGCCAGTCCCTTACGACGCTCTTGATCGGCTGTTGATAAGCCAATCACAGGGCTGGAAACTCCCAGTCTCTCTCAAGAGTTCACATGGGCAGGATTTATGTCCCACCTCTCCTTCAGAGAGGTGGAACATAAATCCTACCCATGTGAACTCTCGAGAGAGATTGAGAGTTTCCAGAGATTGAGAGTTTCCAGCCTTGTGATTGGCTTATCAATAGCCAATCAGGAGCGTTGCAAGGGACTGGCCTAGTCAACAAATGTACGCTTGATATGAATCTACTATAGTGCGTTCTACTCGCTTTGCAGAGCGCCAGTATTCACATTCTGTTGAGGTGGCAAGTTGTCACAGTACCCAATATACCACACGTTCACCAGTCCTTTTAGTGTTGAACTTGGAATTGGTCTTCCCAGCAATATTAATAACCTTAGAAAGAGTAGTAACGCTGCTTGTAGGTCGCATGCATGACTGCCTTAGTTTATCTGATTTGCATGGCTAATTTTGTATGTTAATTACATATTATTTAATTGTTATTTCCCTCTCTCTCTTCTATTTTGTCGTTATTCTATATAAGGGGAATCTTTAGAGACTCTCCTTACGAATGATTTATTTGGAAAAACAAAAATTCATATTTATATGTGAGTAAGAATATTATTCACGTTATTTTTATATATAATATATATATATAATATATATATATATATATATATATATATATATATATATATATGTGTGTACACACACACTCACATATATGGGCATGAATTATAATGATGTATGCAGACGCATTCACACACATATCCACACAGCCTCTCCCGTATGTAAACGTGTACGTGTAAGTTTGAATGTCAATCAAGACGATCCGCCTGTCGTAATCCATCTCATGATTTAGTCATAACAACGACGGGAATAAGTAATTCATTCAATAATACTTCAGTCTTTCGGCATGATATCATTCACTCAATCAAGACACTTTTCCTTCTCGCTTAGTCACCCGCCCACACTTCTACAACTAACACTCATCCACTCAATCAATCATTTGCGCTTAGGGCTTATACAATAAGTCTCTCTCTCTCTCTCTCTCTCTCTCCTCTCTCTCTCTCTCTCTCTCTTAAAGAATCTTTGTTAAGCTTCATGTTTACCGGGGAGCAATAATAAACATCCGCTAAATTTAAAAAGCAAAGTCATCAGTGATGTGTATTATGTAAAATTTAAAGCAGATCCTAGGTTCTTAAAAACGGGAACTCTAAATATAAACGGAAAGCTTCGAAACCACGACAACATTAAAACAACCATATCAACATAACACAATAAGAGTAGCAACAATATTACTACAACTACTAATAGTAGTAGCAATAGTAATTGTAGTAGTAGTAGGACATTAAAAATATAAAAGGAAAATGGGGTTGTGGTTAACTTGAATAACAACCTGGACAAGCAATGATATAAGTAATAAACAAATCCACAGTTACGTATGAGTACAAATATATGTTTAGCTTTACTTTTAAATATATTCGTACCCCACACATAACTGTGCAGTTGTTTCTACATTTCAAGACTGATGCTACCATGTGTATCTTTTTAATGATATAAGTAATTCCGAATTACATCTGTTGAAATCCGCCTACCATGTGTATCTTTTTAATGATATAAGTAATTCCGAATTACATCTGTTGAAATCCGCCTAGAAGATTAACGGAAAAATTTCATATGGAATTATATAAAAAACATTTACACAATAATTAGTGCAATTACAATACTGTTTTCAAAACAGTAGTAAAAGTGCTATTCAATAAAGGAAATGAACGGGAATACGTAATTAAGAGTCAGTTTAATGATTATTCGAACAAGCCTGGTAATGCTTTGATAATGTTGCATTATCATTATCCACCAGTAATTATTTTTCTTTTACTGTCATATTACACCGACAACAATATAAAATTATGTTACGGTTGTTGAATAATGATATTTTTCTTCAATTCAATAATTTAAATTTTCGATTATACTAAGTTAAGATTTGTACAAGTTTGGCAGGCAGATCTGAAAGTTACTTTTCTGTGGAATACAAAGGCTAAAATCGTGAACTCACAATATACAGTTAACAACTATTTCAAAAAAAGGTTTCCAAAATTATCTTTGCTTTTTCAACTCGAATAAATAAGCAAACAATAAAAGCGATTTGACATGGCACACCTCCTCTACAGGCCACCCTTGGTTTGTCATCCATCTCTCAAAAAAGTAAAGAAATCCTTTAATTACTCTAACAGTTGTCAAGTCAACAGACGTACAAATAGACACGGGTAAATGTCTGACTTTCGAACTTCACTGGGGAAAGTAACGAAAGCAAAAGCTATTGACTACGGATAAAGATATAAGTACAACTAAACAAACCCGGAGTGACTCCATTTTACAAAACTTTTAGCCTACGTCGAAACCCTTCCTCGGTGGAATGAACAGCTATCTCGTGATGAGTTAAAGGATTCTTAAGCCAAACTGTAGTCCCTCTCATTGTGGTGCAAGTACTATAATAGTGTAAGAGTTATTCCTACGAAAGAGAATATAGCCCAAAGGGAAAGCGCTGGGACCTTTGAGATCATTAGCCGCTGAAAGGGATTAAATTGATAGTGAAAACTATGAAACAATTGTTAAGTGACTGTGGAAAGTAAGATAAAAAAAAATATAATATAAACGGAGATACAGTAAAAGGAATGAAAAGGGTTGAAGCTAGGGGCACGAACCCCCTACAGAAAGTTATTTCCACAACAACGGATTTGTATACATGCTACATTACTAACAAAAAATAAAACTTGGCTCAGAATTTAGGATGCATGAGAAAGTGCTCCTCCATTAAAAAGCTCATACTATTCAGAGAACACTCAACACACCTAGACGAACGTCTAACATCCCTGAATCGGAAAGTGCTTAACTCGATAAACAAACAAAGGAAACATGAAATGATAAGCAAATAAACAAAAATCTAAACATATACAGAATTATGAAGAAAGGAGAGCATTCAATTTGTGGTAAAAGTTGTCTCCTTTTCCTAGAAGGCCCACGTTCAGTTTCCTTTCTCAGTGATTGTGAAAGACCCTTTCCACGAAAGGTCTCTTGTATTATATAAAAGGTCTTTTCATTCATTTCGGTCAGGCTTACGGGAAGCGGAGGCGGGAAAATACCAGTGGGTATAAAATAATAATAATAATAATAATAATAATAATAATAATAATAATAATAATAATAATAATAATAATAAAGTGACGAAGATGATGATAAAAAAACTATTACTAAAATAACACCAGTAACAATAAAAGCTATCAAGACCATCCAAATTATAATCTAAATAATACTGGAGAACAAGAAAGGTAACACGGCCTCTACAAAATGTTTGTCACAGAAGAACAGAGCCTAAGAATAAGAAAGGTATGTTGGAAAGTATGAAGGTATTGCAGAGCCACCTCACCTTTATGGCATTCAAGTGTGAATGTTGACTGCCATGAACCAAAAAAATGCGAAAGTCACTCGAGTATGGACAATAAAATGTGAGAGAAAAGTACAGGTAAGAGAAAAATGTGGTAAGAAGTTCCTTTCAGGTGAAAAGGTAGTTACGAGTATCTTAAGGAGGTCGGTAGCCAGTTGGGAATGAAGGAGGATACGCTGAAAAAACGGTTCGACAAAAGCAGAGGATAAAACCCTCGATGGAGTGAGAGTTGGAACGGAGGGAAGCATCGCATCACCAAAGACAGATGATATCAGATTTTTTTCTCTCCCAGATGATATCAGGATTTTTTTCTAATATATATATATATATATATATATATATATATCTATATATATATAATATATATATATATATATATATATTCGAGTGGATCTTTCTCGCTTGTCCGGCCCGGGTGGGGGTGGGGTAAGTAAGGGATCGGGATGGTAGGGAAGACATGACGAGCAAGCATCGGGTTCCGGTGCAGCGTAGCACGCGTCGTCAATCTCGTATATACTACATAAAAAGACAAAGAAAACTCAAAAGGTAAACCTGCGCACATTTACATGAATGACCCCTGTCACAATGTCCCACGAATTCTTTCGCATTGCGATTAATCGAAGGAGGGAGAAATACTCAAAACAAACATAAAACAAAAAAAGTAAATAAGAAATATTAATCAAAATCAGTGTATATATGTAAATGGTAAAAACTGATTCTTTTACGTGAATCACAGATACATAAAACTTAATGACCACAAGAATAAGGACAGCCGTGCAGGTGGTTTTTATGCTGAAACTCAAAATAAATTAAGCAGATGTCTTTATTTATAGGTATAGTAATAAAGCAATTAGCGATATTCCTCGTAGACTTTAGTGTCAAAACACTCAAGACAGCTAAGTATAAACAAGTTAAAGAATGCAATTTGAAAACTGGTATGCCACGGACATAAAGGTAATAACGAGAGAGAGAGAGAGAGAGAGAGAGAGAGAGAGAGAGAGAGGAAGGGGGATAGGGTGACAGAAATGAGCCAAACGAATGTCAGACACATACATCATAATCAGATAAATAAGGAGAGACACCAAGACACAGAGGTCTCTTGTATTTTGGCAGCTGAATAAGGATAACGAACAAATAATTCGTGGAATGGGAAAGGTTAGATCCTTTGGCGTACCATACTTGAGGAGGAGAAGGAGGAGGAGAAGGAGGACGAGGAAGAGTCCAATTAAATCTGGGGATTCTTCCTGCATAGCATCATACCAATGGTATGTCCGATCTTACACTATTTTTGAGGTTACGTTAATAGAAATTTCAACTGCATTATATATATATATATATATATATATATATATATATATATATATATATATTAGCTCCCGACCAAACTCGAAAACTTAAAGGAATAATTGAGGGAATAATGTAAGGAAACCTTGAGAATACCGGAGAATCTGAATAAGAGAAAAACACAAAAGAACTAAAGTAAAAGGCTTCGTGTCCGAATCCAGTACAAGTGACCCCCTTCTTGTTTTGAGCGTTTGGAAAGCCGTGAGAATATATTTTTTACTTAACCTCTTTCCAACACAAACTCGGAGATGGAAAACATTCTAAATTTCTTTTCAATGACGTGTCAAATGTGGTTTATAGCTTGTCAGACCCAGCTACCGGCCATATGCCAAATCCTAAAAAGGGTCAACGACTCCTCAGGGACCAAAGCCTCTTTTGCCATTGTAATCTTTTGCATTACAGTGCCTGATCTAATATGACAGAAGCCATTAACAGACAGTTGCCCTCCAAGTCGCGAGAGTTCACACGTTCTCATGTAAGGTCACCTTACCCTTTTTACTTGACCCATGTCCCTCATCATTGGAGTTTTTTGCATCCACGACTCCGCCTCCTTGCACCTGTATGGCTGCCTACGAATCAAGTCCTCTCCTCTCGACCCAAGCTAGTAATCATTGTACTCCTTTTTCTACCTTTACTCTGCCAGAGTCCAATGACCCTTTTCAGATAGTTGCGAGGATTAGCGGGGCGATGAAAGGATCCGCGATGATCAATCCAGTTCGAGGAGTCCAATCCAGTTTTGGGAGAGACATATCCAGTTTGAACAAGATGCTTCTATATTCCCTGAATTTGGGTATAAACATGGCCTGACCTGGCCTACCAAACTGCAATTTGCCCTCGTCTACTCCAACAGTAGTATGTCCATCATTTCGCCCCAGCTACTAATTGCGGTACTATCCTGTCTCCAAGCGGTGTCATGCCTGACGGCTCGGCCTGCCGATATCTCCACCCTGTACCTTAATGGTGAACCTGGCTAGCCTCCTCTATGCCTGCTCTGCATGCAGACTGGACGCTGTCTACACATCAGCCTTGTTAGCTCTACCAAAGTGCTCATCCTTGAAGTTCCTGTAGGATTCTGTCTGATGAGAAGCATCTTCCTGCCAATTCCTTGGTGAAGCCCTGCAAGCAACCGATGTCCTTCTGCCGATGCCCTGGTTCTGACTACACCTCTCTTGTCCACGAACTAAGGTAACTGAAATTGGTAGTTGTTCTGTTGGCCCTTCACCTACTGTTCCTAGCACTCATTCCGTTTCAACTGTTTTCTCATATTCCCATCTCTGTCACAGATACATTGAGTGTAAATAACTGCGAATTTCTTGTGAAATAAGTGATATTAGTATGCATTACTCTACTGACCACAATATACATTGAATTAAGGTAATCTCAAAGGATTTATGAATTGAGTATCTTGTATAATTCTTACTTAGTTTATATCATTCTACGTTAGTTTATTGTCATTGGTATTTGTATTTCAATTCTGATTCGTGTAGGCTGCCCTGTTGTGTGACTGCTCCTGTAGATCAACAGTGCCACTCAACGTGCTCTGCCAGTCCCAATCATATTCCCGAAATTTCAGCGGGAGCTTATGCTCGCTTAAAGAGTTCCACTGCGTAGCGTTAATCAATGTTCCTAGTTTTAAGTTACTGATCTGTATTTTATGCAGTTACATGATTCCTTTAGATTAGTGATTCTGCTTGCAATTAGGTGGCAACTTTGTTTTGCTATTGTGAATATTAGTGTTAATGTCACAAGTGCCACAGAGCCAGAAAGCGCTCCTGTGAACTATATCTTCTGATATCCTTATAGAAATAATATTATTTTAGTGGAAAAATTACGTTTACATTCAATCCTCAGAATAGTAATTTGTGTTTTTTCTATAAGGTTCCCACTCTTTTCTGTTCATAGCTTGCATGCCCCCTTGGTAAGCATAGTCGTTTTCACACAAGGCATGTTTTTATGTTTTTGAGTAGTCAAATTTTGGATTTCTCATATTAAGCTTAAAATCCGACATGCAGACTATGACAATGGATATATATATATATATATATATATATATATATATATATATATATATATATTATATATATTACACACGTAAAAACACGAACAAAAGTTTGTACTATCTTACATAATTATTTTACACAAAGACATATGTGTGTATGTATGTATAAGTTTATATATATATATATATATATATATATATTATATAATATATATATATATATACATACGTAAAAACGCGAACAAAAGTTTGTATTATCTTACATAATTAATTTTACACAAAAGACATATGTGTGTATGTATGTATAAGTTTTATATATATATATATATTATATATATATATATATATAATATAATATATATATAACACGTGTGCCTGTGTAAAAAGACACATGCTTATCCTCTTTAAAACAGCCATTTTTCAAAAACATAAACTGGCGTGTAAATTCATTCTTGCACTCTCGGGAAGGCAGGAGTATTATTCCCAGAGAGAGAGAGAGAGAGACAGCAAGCAATACCTAGCCAAGCCCATGGCATTCCATTTGGATCTGTTTCCTCGATTCCTCTGCGTTAAAGCTGTATCTTTTATTACCAGCGATGCACTTGAAGTGCAATGTAACCGGCGGAATCCCGAGATATGTTGTTTTCCGTTTCCAGTGACAAGCGTTCCGAAATAAACATTCCAGAACAATCAGCCACAAACTGGAGTGGCAAGAGGAGTAATGGCCTCATTTTCTATTTTCCGACAAAGAAAATTTCATGCCAGAGGAATTTTTTCCGGGAGCTCTTTCCTTTTAAGACTTGAGTTTATGCGATATGTCCGGTTAAGTTGTTTAGGATTAAACATTTCCACCAACCTAGGATATACGTGAATAAAAAATACATAAATAAATAAATAAATAAAAAAGTAATTTCACTGATGCCAAAAATCACCTATAAACCCATTTCCCAAATTTAGTTATAATTTAATCTCATCACAAATTGACATTCTCTTCTCCACCTACATATCCTGTACATAGATAATCAATAAAACAATCAATAAACACTACAAAAGTCAAAAAACCATCTACTAACCGATTTGTCCACTAAAGTTATTCTTGATCTTAGCTGACAATCTCTTCCTCTTCTCCATGAGATTGCATGGAAACATGGAATGCCTGGAAAGCTCCATTTGACTTCCATGAAGATCAGTTTTGAAATCCGTTTTAAATCAATTAGTGAGCGTCACAGTCAGCTTGACCGCCTAACTAACTAGAATTCCAGGATGTTGGTGGTTCCCCTCTCCTTGCACATAAATTTATTCTTCCAAAATGGATTAAAGAGGGAACCGAGAAGAAAAGTGTTCTAGCTCGGTGTTTCCCTTTTAGGTTAAAAGTAAATCCACCATTTAATCTTCAATTTGTAAATCTGGTAGAAAAAGGTGAGAAAAAGTTCTTCGCCGGTGTTTTCAAGTTTAATAGCATTTCTTTATTTTAACTACCTCCCTCTTTCTCCTTCTCACTGAGTTACCTTGCTCTTTCTCATTCTCTATTCTCTAGAAAGAATATTCACTCTCTCTCTCTCTCTTTTTATTTTGCGACGCCAGTAAGAACTAACCAACAAATCTCTCTTTTATTGTTTTTTTTTTCCGAAGAGCTTCACTTCACTCTCTAGCGTCTCTTCGAATTGTGAAAATCCAACAGTTTATTCCGTACACTTATTCTGGAACAACCAGAGGAAAGGAGTCCCTAAGGTTTTGCGTCTTTACGATACACGATATTAACAAAACAGTGATAGCCAAGCAGGTCAGTTACAAAGATACGAAGAAACTGAAAAAGGTAAGACAAATAATTACAATAGGCAAATATTTTACCAATAAGTTTTCCATGCCACTGAGCCATTTTTGTTACTTTTCTTAATATGCTGACGATTTAATTGTATATATATATATATATATATATATATATATATATATATATATATATATATATATAGAGAGAGAGAGAGAGAGAGAGAGAGAGAGAGAGAAGTATATATATATAATGATATAACCGATATTCTAACTGGGGTTGGTATATCTGTGCTTGTGAGGTAAGTTCAATTCTCTTACTTAATTGTCTCCATTCACATATAGTACACCACATGATTATAAACTCTCTCTCTCTCTCTCTCACACACACACACACATATATAATATTCCTACTTATAACTTTCTTCTCTACTTGGAAGAGATGGGGCATAAGACTAAAGCCTTCCAATCTTAGCAAGTCTCCAGGGAGAAGGTTGTACCACACACCATTTTTCTTGGCCCACCCAAGCAGAGGTGCATACCCATTTAAAACTAGCAATCGTTAGCCAAACGCTTCATAACTCAGCCACGGACAAACATGTTCGTTGATTATATTTTTTGAATACGATAATATATATATATATATATATATATATATATATATATATCTATATATATGTATTTGTATATATATATATATGTATATTTAAATATATATTATATATACACATATACGTATGTATGTATATATATATAGTACATATATATCATGAAACTTCTAATTGAATGTATTTTCCATAATAGAGGGTGCCTCAGCCGAAATCAAGTGATTAACCACAGATGACTTATTGTGCAGAAAACCTGTAAAACAATAGCTTCTTCATACACCTACACAGAAAGAGAATCAACTCTGATTCATTTACCTCAATCTTGCATGCAGTTCATGCCATTTTTTCATTATAGCAATCCCCTTTTTCATAGATCTATACTCCTCACTCCTTTTATTTCTTTTGAATTTCTCATGAAGCCATCATCCCCATTCTTTTCAGATGAACGCACCATTTCAAAGCACTAAGATCAGTCCTTTCATCTGTTCTTCCACTAACATTCCTTCTACATTTGTCTCACTTTTCACAATTCTCAATTAAGTCCCACCATACTCCTTTCCTGATGGACTGAGAAAGGTTATGTACCTAAAAATCTTACATTCACATCTAAGAAATAAACCCTTATCCAAGCAAGCAAATAATTACTCTCGCCCATTCCTTCGGATCATTTGCTTCAGCCAAACACGCTGCACACGTCTTGCTCAGCTACTCATTCGCAATTTCAGCACTTTACCACATTAACTCATTTATGAACCCATCAACTGTTCGCTTTGAATCTTCACCAGCCTATTACACAAACCCCTCTTGCATTATTCTCCACATTAGGGAAATCTTCATATTCCTTACTGCATTGGCCCCGAACCCCATTCACTGCAGACTACATCTCTCCATATGCATTTTTCATTATGAGAACCGTTTACTCATTAGGCTCTCTCCTCGAAGTAATTTTCCTGCAGGACAGCTCTTGCTCGTTTAAACTACTGCTCATATTTGCATCCTTACTCTTATTGTTTTGTCTTATTCTCTCTTTCTCGTTAACTACAATATTTGTTCTCATCTATAACTGCACATGCTTTTCTCTTGTTTCAAGTAATTGTTACTAGGGCAATCTCTCTTTTCCCTTACTGATATTTATCACCTCATCCTGCCATTACTGGAAATTTACTTAGCCCCTCATAAACTCTTTCCATCTTTGTGATACATTTTTCCGAGTTTTTATCAAAGTAACTCAATTATGTATATTGTTATGTGTTCACATTCCATTCCAATTTAAATCTCTATCTTAACTTCTTTAAACCACAGAAGACCTCCCACCAGAGCATCCATTACCTTGCTCTTCCAGCTATTCTGTACCATTATACAAGTCTTAATACATCTTTCTTCATTTTCCCCTTCCCAAAGATCAATTGTGCATATCTGAAAATTTTGTACCGGCATATTACCACAAGCCTCTCTTACGAACTTCATAGTCTGACAGCACCATTTCTGGCCGTGTTACCTACTTCTGCATATAAGTCACCTAGAACAGCAACACTCATATTCTCCAATCCGAAACATGCATAGACTCAGAATCTTCCAAAAACAGCATTCTTTCACATTCCTTAAATCATATACACAGCATTATAACATTTTCCCTACCACATTCAATCATTCACATTATATATATATATATATTATATACTATATATATATATATATATGTATATATTAATATAATATTACACAAACACACGCACACACACACACACATATATATAATATGTGTATATGTGAATATCTTACTCACCTTCCTACATATATACATGTGTGCAATTTTTCTTGGGCCAACCTTATCTGAATGTAGGGTTTTCGAAGTTCGTGAGAGATTTATGAAGATTCCAACAATCCCATCCTGTCTTAACTTCATCTGGATGGAGTCGTTTTATCTGAGCTAAATGTGGATATTCGAAACTCCGTCCAACTTTTTTTGTCTTTTTTCCGAGCGACTTTGTCTGGCCAGACAAACTTTGATCGTCCATCTCGTAAATACATCTATCACTATTCCTGAACACCAAAATCTTGACATTGGTCCGTTTTCCTTTTTTTCAAAAGAAATGAAAGGATGTACCAAGTGCTTGAGTTAACATGTCATTAAAAAAAAAAAAGTTTAGGTGACAAAAAGACTTTGCAGGTGTAGTGTAAATGTACTGTAAATGTTATGTGTAAAGCGAAAAGATGAGCAAACAAAACATGGGGACGCCTTCTCTGGTAATGACTATAAATACGATATGGTAAAAAAAAATAATAAACAATAATATAAAGAAATGCCAGAAATTCGCCCTGCCCCAACCCGCCCGCCCGCCAGCCTCTCGTTTATTCTTCCCCCATTTTATTTATGGGGAAACAAATAAAATACAGCCGTTGGTTTTAAAGGAAAGGTAAAACACAGAAGGGCTAAATATTTATTTCCATACCCATACATCCCCCCGAAGTCGGGGGACGACCGTGCGAACTGGAGGGACATAAATTACATTACTTCCTGACTCCTGCGCCATGATGGAAGGATATAAGCTATTTAAGAATACTGCAGTTAACGCTCTCCCACAGAAAGGAAGTTTCTGAGAAATAAGCAGAAATGGCCAATATGCGATACAGTATTTGACGATGACCGGATACATACTTATATGCAAATAACCATAATGTGCTCGAGGGTAATATTATAAGGTTATTTGTGAATATTTGCTAAAACCGTTGGTAGGATTAAGCATACAAAAACGAAGATTATTCTTCATTTGCGACTTGCCATAATTTTTTATCACAATTATCAAATTAAACGTATTTTTTAAGAGAAGAGTTACAAACTATACTGGTTAAACATTAAGAAAATAAGCAATAAAATGTAACATTTCAACTACCAAAACTAATCATTATAGACCCCGAAACATTTACTGACAAAATAACTGCAAAAATAATAATCGTCATTTACCAATAACCGCCACTGTAATATACACACATATACGCTCAAACATGTAGACAAAACACTAGATACATACATATATATCCTAATCAATCATCAATTATTAACAAAACTGAAGATAATATCACTGATGAATACCATTCTAATATTCTTAAAAGGAAGACGAAACAATGTGTTTGGATTCCAAGACTTCAGGAAGATTCATACATACCACTTCTTCTCTTCCCCGTCTCACGCTGTCCATTTTTTTGCTCTTTTTCACCAGACCCTTCCCCCTTGTCAACGAAACCCTTTTCCCTAGACCTTAGAGCTGAGGGGAAATCAGGGGACGAGGGTCGAATCCCCTCAGGGACACCGCGGCAGAAAGGGGAGACCTGTTTTATTAAGGGGCGTCTGGTCACTGTTATTGCTCACACTACTGCCACTGCCACTGCTGCTGCTGCTGCTGCTGCTGCTACTTCTGCTGTTGTTGCTGATAAGGGTCCGATGGCAGAGCAGATTACTCAGAGCTCTTCTCAGGTCCCTTTTCTTTCTTTTATCAAATCTTTTTTCTCTTTACTTCTCTCTTGATTTATAATAACGTGTATGAGTGCAGCCAACCCCTTCCATTCAACAGTGAAGAAGAAGGAGAGAGAGAGAGAGAGAGAGAGAGAGAGAGAGAGAGAGAGTAATTGGGGGAATGGCTTTTCATTCATTTCTCTGATTTTGTGAATGAAGTAGATAATAAGCATTTTAAGTGTTTTTTGGGGACAGGGCGACAGTGCACAGGAGTGGGTGTGTTGTTTACTTATGAATGACACGTGCCTTGCACAAGTGCGTAAATTCAACCCTTATGTCAGTCATTTTCTGCAACAACTAGAGGTATTTTTTTTCTTTTTTGAATACAGCTGAAAGTGATCTTATGTTATGCAGATGTGTAAGCACTTTTATCAGCACAATTAAACATATTTTCTAAGGCTACATGTTGACGGAAAATTGATTTTATATCGTAACTACAATAAGAAAACTTAATTTTGAACATCGAAAACAAAATCCGGTGGTATTTTGGTGCAATAACTATTCAACCACGATGATAAAATGAAAAGAGAAAGAATGCCCTCGCAATATGACAGCAACTCTTTCAAATAAAACATATAAGCAAAATTCATTTCAGATGGAAGTTACCAAAGATTTATCTGATGTGACACTGCATCTCTCTATCGAATTTGTGTCCTTCTCAGAAAAATATTTCCTCGTGAGCGTTCCACCACACACCCAAAATAAAGAAATATCGACGCGACGTGAAACATTTTCAACCATTTTACGTCCTCCCCAACATTGGTAGCACCAACCAAAACTTATTTCGCCGTCTCTAAACATCTCTCGGGTTCACAAGAACACCTCGACTAAATCTTGTAACCCAGGACAGCCGAGACTTACTTTAACATTTTCTCTGCAATACACTCAAAAGAAAATGTTTATTTTCACTCCTAAATATCCCGACGCCATTCTCCGATTTTTATACCACTGGCGAGAAAATTTAGCTTAAAATGCAGTAAATAAACGTGACCGGATCGCATGTTTTCCTTCTTATGGCCTAATAACGATAAGAGTATAGAGAACGAAAATGTGACAGCAACTTCATACACACACATACACACACACACACACACACACACACACACATATATATATATATATATATATATATATATATATAATATATAGTATATATATATATATGATTTATATATATACATATATATCAATAGAAGGGTCCACAGTATTATTCATGCTTAGCTAGACGAAATATATTTGTATAAATATTTACAAAGCTTAAAGCTTTCGCCCATCCTTTTGTGGACTTGATCACTAAACTAAATAAGAGAGACAACAATGGTGAAGAAATAAAAAAAAAAACAAGCTGAAACGGATGAACAAGGTAAAATATGCGAACAAGATTTGGGTTGTATTCCTTTCCAGAATTCTCAACGATCTTCGAGGCGGGACAAAACGCTCGTCTTATTCTTCAATGAAATCTTGAGGGTCGTTGACTCTGGAACTAGCAAAGGGTAGTTATCTACAAACTACCATTTTGGAAAATGACCCTCAAGATTTCATTGAAGAAGACCAGCGTTTTGTCCCGCCTCGAAGATCAATGAGAATTCTGGAAAGAAATTCGACCTAATGAGTTATTCGCATATTTTAACCTTTATATCCGTTTCAGTTTGTCTATTTTATTTCTATTTCTTCACCATTGTTGTGTCTCTTATCTAGTTTAGTGATCAAGTCCACAGAAGGATGGACGAAAGCTCTAATTAAAGCTTTGTAAATATTTATACAATTATGCTTCATCTAGCTAAACAAGAATGTTACTGTGGATCCTTCTATTGATAAATGAGAAGTACGATATGGTGTTTTCATTTCACACACACATATGTATAAATGTGTGCTCCTGAGAAACATAAGAAAACGGTCACAAATCCTTTCACAGGTTAGCTGCTGAATTAGGGTTCCTTGAACAGGTTTACAAATAAAAAGGTGCGTCCAATATTTCTTTATCCTAATCTCACGTATTCGTGCGTTCAAACACGTGAGCATACATGACCGACAGATATATTTTCCCAATAAGAAGCCTTCCATTGATACCACGTGGCTGAAGAGACAAAATAAGACTCAATCATATTTCAACTACAGAGCCTTGGTGATCCTCCAGGGCAGAAAACGTCTACCTTTATAGAGGGCACATCAGCAGCTAATCGAACCTTTCCTCTCCTCCTACCATCGTCATCAGTTCCATTTACTACATATACCTACACAAACAAGCTACTTTCATCCTTCTACCACCCAAATCAACATCCCAAGTAATTCTTCACGGCACTATTTACCCTTACGAGTATATCCTTATTCTTGGTCACATTTACTTTAAACCTTCTCGTCTTACAACCAATTTAAATTTTGTCATTAGCTTCAGCAGTCTCTCTTCACAACATATTCACAATCACCCATTTTCTTTCCTCAGAATTCTGCTTATTCATCTGTGGTCTTTTTATCAGACTTCATGCGCCATTCCATACACAAGAACATTGCATAGCCATGGAAACATAAAAAAAACCTTTAATCTAAGACCCATTTTTACACTAACCTGTCACTCTCTCATATAAGTATTCTAACTCAAAGCTTTGCATCCATAACAAAAAATTTTATGCACTGTAAAACATTTTATAGTAAAACTTGATCCATATATCTTTTCAATTGTATAAATCCTCACCGTTTTTTTCTACTAATCCTTCTACACTCAAATCTTACTTTAACAAAATCCTACCATACACATTCATTGGTTTGCTGAGTCACATTCTGCCACAACAATTCTCACAGTTCCTCAATCGCCTTTACAGTTAGGCTTACAAAAGAAAAAAAAAGTAAAGATTTTTCTCAACTGTTCCTTCAAACCATTTTATTCTCTAGAGTCTAAACATACTTTACAAAAACTTGTTAGCCAATCAATCCCAATTTCACCTCGTTGTCAACCCTTCCAATCTCTCTAGCGACTTCCTTACACTTTAACACATTTCCTAATGCATTCTTAAACTTTCAGTAATCCCTTCCACTCTTTGCATCACTCCACTCTGGGTTCTTTAGTTCTTCATAATCAACAAATCTCGACAAAGAGAAAAACCCAGTTCTATATTTACTCAACGCATCATCTCTTTATTTGTGATGTTGAATTCTCAGATCCATTTATTCAGTATTTATTACACTATAGAATAGCATGAAATTCTCCCAGAATTTTAGCTCCTATTCACCTCTCTTTTCTCAACTTGGCTTCTTTTCCTCTTTCACTTTCTTTCTGACAATCCTATCCGGTTCCGATCTCTTTCTTCACTTAATGTTTTTATTTCCTCTTCCTTCAACTACAAACACTCTCCACGGATACTAACACCATCCTGGAATCTCTACTCCCTTAAAACAATCCTAATTCCATGTCTTTAACTCAGGCCACTATTTCATGTTTTTTCATTATTCACCATTTTCAATTCCTTTTTATTAAACTCATTTATCCACATCACAATTACGGCTAGATTATCACAAACTGGTATGAAAAAATATATAAAGAGTGCGTACACAAATATTAAATATCCGTTTAGTACATATGAGCATGAAAATTTTTTTTTTTTTAAACTTGGGTGGGTGGCTGACACATTGTAAGTATAATATAACCAAAGAGAATAGATCTTGAAAATAATCTATCAAAAAACTCAAAGGTACAGTTCAAAATTTAAAAAAAAACTAATTTCGTACATTAGACCGAGTGTTACAATCTACAGTACTTTTAACAAGACCAAAGTTTAAACATAAAACTGGGAAATCTGAGCAAGAATAGAATAACAAAAAATATAGTCGAGATAAATAGAAGGAAATGAGTTGGCGGTATTTTCCCCTCCTGATTTGAAAGAGCAACAGTTTCCGCTCTTCACACACACACACACACACACACACACACACCACACACAGAGAGAGAGAGAGAGAGAGAGAGAGAGAGAGAGAGAGAGGAGAGAGAGAGAGATTGTTTTCCACAAGCATTTTGCAATTTTCTATTTTCATAAAACGGATCCCAGAGAATATCCCACACATCCGCTCTCTCTCTCTCTCTCTCTCTCTCTCTCTCTCTCTCTCTCTCTCTCTCTCTCTCTCTCTCTCTCTCTTTTATAAGCAACTGAAAGGCTAGGCTCTTTTATTCATAAAATATTGACCGCAATATTCACCACACTCACGTGGGTTTGAAAATATCGTGAAGGTAAATTCTATTTTCATTAACCAGAAACCTTTTGAAGCTGCTGGTCTGAACTAAATCATAAACTGTATAGAGAGTTCATTTATAGTCTCATGAAATAGGAGAGTAATATTACGTGCATCTATATATGTATGTGTATGTAATTCTGTATACTCTCTCGAATTATATGTGTGTACAATTATTCAGTTTCATGAATATATATATATATATATATAGTATATATATATATATATATATTATATATATATTACACAAATTATTAACATAATGAACACTAATTATTAGTGTTCATATATATATTTTTGTAGCTAAGCAAGTCCTTTAAAACTCGCAAACACATCTTGCATAATTATGTGTGTTTATTGTTACTGTTTTGATATTTTGATTTACCCTAACAAAAATCATTTTTTGTACGCAAATGCCTACTTATAATTTCTAAAGTCATGCATACTGTTTATGCACAGGCACTAATACTCTATTTACTGCATTCGGTTAAGTCTTTATACGTTCTTATGTGACATGTAGACGTCTCTTAATTCTCAAACAGTTCACATATTTGCATTATCTTGAACAACACGAATGTTCTCAACTTCTGTTCATAACTAACCCTCTTCAACATTTGAAGAAGGTATTATTACTATGTATGAAAGTACGTAGGGATTCTTGTAAACAGTACTTATTAGTAATAAGATCGGATTAACTAATACTGGGCACTCCGAAAACAAACATTAACGAAAACATCTGCAAAGAAAAGTGATTTAAGTTCCTTACAATTCATATCATGTACGATGACGATTCAGTTTTTTTCTCGTAGTCTTGCAAGTTTTACGAGCGTATAAATTTGAATTTCTAAAAAAATTTTAGATGTCGAAAAATAATTCTGGATGATTTGGATAGTTTTGAAGACGTGACATAAAGCTTCAATTGCTGATTCATCAATGCAGAATGAATGAGGCATTAATTAGGAACAATGACTAACTGATTTGTCTACACACACACACACACACACACACACACATACATACACACACACACACACACACACACACATATATATATATATATATATATATATATATATATATATATATATATATATATTTATATATATATATACTGATAATATGGAACACTTACATCAGAATTTAGTGTGAAAGTTTGATATGCAACTATAATTTTGAAAACCTGTTTTTTACAATGACAGAGGTTGTCAGGTCTTGCTTAATAGTTTATAACATATATATATATATATATATATATATATATATATATATGTATATATATATACTATATATATATTATATATATTATATATATGTATATCTATATATATATATATATATAAATATACATATATATATATATATATATATTATATTATATATTAAATCTTAATGCCAATAATAAGTCATTATCATCATTATCAACAAAAAGACACTGTTACGATAATTAACACAAATACACGGTTATTGTTAATTAAATGTGCAATAAACGACTTACATCAATGGCAGAATGTCAGTAAGTCTATCGTATTAATTCTGCCATAAACATATTTATACAACAAAGTTATGATGACCTACGGGAACTTAGCAGACATCCCAAGACTTGTGCTTGCGCAAAAAGAAGCTATTAAGCAATATATAACAGAAAACTAACCAATAAATAAAATCACCAATATATACATAAACGTAGCAAGCGAAAAAAATTACATGACCATTTCCTCCGATAATAAAACACAAACTTACAGCAATTGAAGCCCATGAAACGAAGACTGACATACACCAACGATCACAAACAAAGATTTTATGGTTCAAGTGCCATAAGAGAGGCAAAGTTACCATTACGTACATCATCAAACACTAATAGTTGGTGTTTGTCATTCTTTCTCATTGGCAAAGTTACCGTTAGATCAAGCAATCAGGGTCGGTGTTTATCAATCTTTCTCATTAAGTCGCGGAAATTAAAACATTACAGGATTGCAGGTGATAAAAACGTATGTAATTAATAAACGTGTTTCTATATCAAACATAATAACCATGAAACCACAAAAAACTTAACAAAACAAAAGAAATTTCCACTGAGAAATGTCGACGGAAAGTGTACCGAACTAGTACCTTCCGAAAAACTGCATCATAGAATTCCAGACCAATATAAATCGCCCTTTAATACAAGCAGCGATAAATCCTGAAAAACGACATTATTCGGCTGTTATTTTCCCAGAGATTACACGGCATCCAAAACATTAAAAACCAACTCGTGCATCATCTGTAAGTGAGACATATTCAGGACAATAAAACATCGAGCGAACTTCTTATTATGATAAATTCTCACGCTGTCCATGTTATACGACTGTAAATTCCAATAAGGGACTGCACGAGACCTGCTGGGAGGAAAGGGGAAGGAGAATAAAAGAGTTTTCTGGGGGTGTTCTTCACTTTGGAAATCTCTGCCTTTATTACCATCATGACTTGGGCCACCACATTACCGTTAAGTTTAGTATTAAACAAGATATCTTATAAAAGGATTAGGCTCTTACCTATGTAATCGAAATGTAATCTTTTCCCGGAGAAGGAACGAGAGAATACCTAATTACCAAATTTTAGAATCAATATTGCGTAACATTTCAGAAAAAAAAGAGAGACCGTCACATGTTATATCAGATTCTAGACTTTTTTTCCGAATGCAACCTTATTAGACTGAGGAGCGAGACAAGATACTAAGGAAATTCTTCCATTTTAAGCTTGACCAACATATGGCATTTAAACTGTCTCAAGTAATCAAGTTTAGGCAAAAAGCAATATAGCCATCTCTGGTCCATCTCACTTCAGCACAAAAGAGTCATTCCATAAAGAGTCAAGATTAGCGACCTACCATTTATCCACTTCAATACTTAAGGGCGATGCCCTTTAGAAAAGTACATCAACACACTTCACCAGATCATACCCGTAAAGGAAAAAAAGGTTTGAACGTTGTGGTTCTTAAGTCGCATCAACCCTAAAAGGAGGCATTTTTATTGACAAGCACCTCTAACTGTGACGTCAAGGGGTCTCGAGAGGTGCATCGCTTGGTCTCTAGAAAGGCTCAAGGAGGATTTATGGCCGATGCTTCTATCCACGTTAATTGCCTTAGACAGGCCGCAGCTTATTGTTTAGTCTCGCGTGGGGATAACTTTTATTTGATCTAAGTATTACATTAAGCGAACAGAGCACTGGACAAGAATTAAAACTGATCGGATTACGTCATCAGTTGTTTTAAGAAAGGCCACTTCACCTGAACTTCCTTTGTGCAGAATTAGCTAGATATATGTGTATATATATATATATATATATATATATATATATATATATATATATATATATATATATAAAATATTATATATATATATATATATATATATATATATATATATATATATATATCTATATATATATATATATATACACACACACTAGACATTAACTGAACAAACTTGGAATATTTAACTTCTTGAAACAATATTACTATTGAATGAATAAGCAACAATCAATCCTCCATAAATTAAGATAATTTTCTTAATTATAGAGATCATTTATACGTGTATTCAGGTTCAAGTAATCGACAAAATGCACAATGGGTCACTGTTATTTCATAAGCACATCAAGTGACAATTGTTCATGACTTTTTCGCAGCCTGAATGACAAGATATTGTTGTTTGATCCAGGACTGCTCCACAAAAAGAGACATTATCAAATTTTCCCATCAATGTCACTCAATACCAACCAACATTCAATAAAAATGATAATCAACATGAAAAGCCCCCGTTCAACACGCTGGGTTAAGGCGTCTTTTTTATTCTATTCTATTTTTACGTTTGTCTTCATGGCAAGTAAAAATACCAGACAATAAATTCATCATCATTGGATGGCATATGAATACTTACTATTTAGAGTGACTTTCAGTGAACCGAGAAATATACTCAATCATACTGCTATTGAAATTTCAACCATAAGATCTATGCAAGAAACACTCAACTGAACTTAACATACAAGTACCACCAGTGGCAACAGATATACACACATAAATGAAAGTAATTATTCTCCTTATCTATACAGGGTTATAATGTCAGTTAATTTGTGCATTAAGTGTATATATGCACAAACTGATGTCTCTACAGGTGAAATGAAAATTTAAAGGTTCTGGCCTGAATCACACAATAACATTTTACGTATATTATTTTACGCCACGAAATCCACACACACACACACACATCCACACACACACAGAGAGAGAGAGAATTACATGTCCAAAGCTGAAGGAACCTGTCGACAAAAACTCTAAAGAATCGCTAATTCCTGAGCAAAATAAAGAATGAGATCACATTGTATGTACTATGTGGGCGTGTGTTTTATGTATGAACACAGGAGTGTGAGAGACATTTTTCCTTTCAATATTTCATTTTTAATCTGTATGTTAAACCACAATTACTGGTTATACTGCTTTTGGTCATTTATAACCTGAAAAGCAAATTATATATATATATATATTATATATATATATATATATATCTTTATATAATATATATATAATCTATATATATTATTATATATCATATCTATATATATCATATATATATATATATATATATATTATATATATATATATATATATGTATATATTATATATATATTATTTAAGATATATTAATATTATCTATATAGATATATATATATTATATATATATATATATATATAATATGTATATATTATATATATATATATATGTAATATATATATATATTATAATAGTATATAATAGATATAGATATATATCTATACATATATATATATGACTGGTAAAAGTGTTCTGTAACAACAGAATTCCATCTAATAAAAGGAGCCCATAAAAACATAACACCAAAATGTAGAGAGAAAAGTACTATATTTCAGAGACTGCTGTCTCTCTCTTCAGGTATATGAATGAGAAAAGTTTACAGAAAAGGTGGTATTTATACCAAGAGATTCGTCCACAAGTAAGCCAATTTAGGTCACCCCCGCTGATAATCAGCTTACTTGTGGACGAATCTCTTGGTATAAATTACCACCTTTTCTGTAAACTTTTCTCATTCATATACCTGAAGATAGAGACAGCAGTCTCTGAAATATAGTACTTTTCTCTCTACATTTTTGGTGTTTTTATGGGCTCCTTTTAGACTAATATATTATATATATTATTATTATATATTATATATATATAATATATATAGATATCTCTCTCTCTCTCTCTCTCCTCTCTCCTCTCTCTCTCTCTATATATATATATATATATATATATATATATATATATATATATATATATATATATATATATATATATATATTTATTCATACAAATATCGCATAAACATGAAGCAAAAGCATTTCTAATTACGCCTCCAGGATTAGGTATCACTAGAAAAGAATTTGTTTAAATCATACGAGGAGAATTTTGACGAAGAAATAAAGAAACAAGCACTTTTAAATCAAATTGCATTTAATGGAAGGTTTAAATGGAGCTCGGTGACCGGCATTAATGCGTCCATTGTCACTTGGAACGGTCTGCTATGAGGACGAAAGTTATCATTATATATACATACATAAATACAGACATACATTCATACATAATATATATATTATATATATATATATATATATTATATGCACACACACACACGCACACACACCACACACATATATATATATATATATATATATATATATATATATATATATATATATATATATATATATATGGATCCTCCCAATAGCAGACCATTCCTAGTAACAATGGACGCATAAATGCCAATCACCGAGCTCCATTTAAACCTTCCATCTAATGCAATTTGATTGAAACAGGTTTTGTTTCTTTTTACGTCAAAACTCTCCTCGCCCATTTTTTAAAATTCTTTTTACTAGCGATACTAATCCGGGAGGCGTAATTAGAAATGCTTTTACTTCATGTTTATGGGATATAACGAAACCCCCTTATTGTGAACTGCATTAGAGCAGCATTATTCCCGGGGAAAAACGGGAAAAATAAAACGGAAAAACCTCGGAAATAATTTCAGTGAGAAGGAAAAAATGGTCCGACTACGCGTCGTCTATAAACTTTTTTTTTTTTTTTTTTAAAGCTTAACCAGTGCCCAGTTGCGGAATTCATAGAAAGAGAGAGAGAGAGAGAGAGAGAGAGAGAGAGACGAGAGAGAGAGAGAGAGAGAGAGAGAGAGAGAATCTTATGAATAGGCTTGAATTTGGTGAGGTGACGCTTAAGTCGTCGAAACACTCTGGTATTCAATGAAATGCTAGCACCCATTGTGATTTAGTGCTGGGCACTCGTGCCAGCTGTCTTGTAATCAGCTCTTTCTTCTCTAGCGGTTTGTCAGATCCACAGCAGTCGACTTACAAAGAGGTTTCAAGGGCAATCCCAGGTCAAGAAAAGCGCTACCATATCCTTCCTTCCTCCTCCGGTTCTGGGATCGAACGATCGTCAATGCAACAGCCACCACTTGTGCTGAGAGAGAGAGAGAGAGAGAGAGATATGAAAATAAAAATGATGCTTGCATGTCAAGCACATACATGTGATTGATGCCACTGTCCGTCACACTAAACAACAATACATAACAAATGAAAAAAATATGTAACACACACAAGGGTGAATGCGGATTTTCTTTAAATAGTTTAATCGAACATTTTCAATCTTTACGTCCAGTAACGGTTAAAACCCTATCTAAAAAAAAAAAAAAAAATTAAACACTAACCTCAAAACATGAATTCCACCTTCGACAAAAATAAATGTATGAACAAACTGTAAAATAAAAAAAAAAAACATCATATAACTGGCGTAAATAATTTACCTCCTCTTGACTGATTGATTGCTTGATTCAAAAATTAGCCTATGAACAAAATTGTCAAAAATAAAATATCACGTGAGCGGTCATAATTAAATATACTTCCTCTTAATGTAATCTGCGACAAATCATATAAAAGCAATATTGTTTCAGTTGGTGACAAGAATGGATGTTTGATTAACGCCAGTTTAACGAAAAATGATACATAACTGAATTTCTCCATCACTGTCACTCAACGAAAGCCAATATTCAAAAGCACTAATTATGAAAGGGACAAAGTCCATTTCAACGAGCGCTAGATGAGGGTACCCTTTTTACTTTATTTCAATTTCATTTTTACTTAGGACATTGCAAAATAGCAGTTACTGAAAAAGTGAAGGTCAGCGTTCTGAAGCAGATTGCTTTTGTACTATTTTCGGATAGTTTCTACGAGGCCCAATTGCCCACTGGCGTGTGTAACTGTCTGAGTTCAGACCGACGAACCATTTCGTAACCTTTCAAAAGAACACTGAGCGAGTCGTATATAAAACAAACCCTATGCAGCACACAAACACATTTGCATTTGTGCACGTGAAGGCAAGAAGAGATGCCCTGTGCATTATACATTCTAACACTGTCGACTACATAAATGCCTATTAAGGGTCGGGAGTTCAGTGTCCTCTAACTTGAAGCCTAAAACTGAGCGAGAAAGTACGGAAGGTGAATGAACTCTGATAATCTGTCTTCTCATGAAGAAACTACAAAGAACTTCGAAGTCTTCATACATGAATCAAGAGTTAACTCAGAATAAAAAGAACATTGCTAATAAACTCAAATGGTTAAAGTTGACTCAATCTTTTCTCGTTTATACTAGTTCATTTTACTTTTTCATTCCTTCAAATATCTCCCCAAAATCACTGAAACAAGTAAGAAAAAAAAACTGAAAAACAAATTTACAAAAAATTTCAAATGAGGGATGGGGGTGTGGGGAGGCCGCTGGTGGTTAATGATTATCCTCAATTGCAACGAATACCTGTCAAATTCCGAATAATCTTCGATGTAATGCGATTGGACTGAAAAGCGGCGTTTTTCATTTCATGTCAAAATTCTCGTGAAAATCATGTCAACAATATATAACCCAGGAATAGCCATTAAAACCCCTTTTATGATATGTTTACGAGATAATAAAAAATCTCTAATTACAAACTGCATTTGAGCAGCATTATTTCACTGCAACGAAAGGAAAAAAATAAAGTAGGAAAAAATGTATGAATAATTAGTGAAAAGAAAAATAGTTTCACTCTGAGCGCTCTTAAAAATATGGTCCCCGCAAACACTATACGCTTATTATTCGAGCTTAAGCTGGGACATTTGAAATAATTACGAGAGAGAGAGAGAGAGAGAGAGAGAGAGAGAGAGAGAGAGAGAGAGAGAGAGAGATTACAATTGGCTCATGAAAGAAACTGTTTAAGAGTAAGACCCATGAAGGCCTCTGTATAACAGATATGAAAATAAAAATGACCCATGAAGGCCTCTGTATAACAGATATGAAAATAAAAATGATGTTGGCATGTCAAGTACATACATGTGACTGATACTGTTGGCCGTCACACCGAAACATTCAGCCACAGCACAAAAATAAATAAAAGTAAAAACATGCACGATACCTAAGGGTGAAAGTGGATTGCCGTTAAAGATCCTATTCATGTATTGTCAATCTTTATATCTACTTGTCTATTTTTCGAATAAAAGAAAAATTTGTATAAAAACACAATTTGCACCTTTAATAAAAAATAAGCAAATGGAGGAATTATGAAAAAAATAGAATGTCGCGTTATTATGCATAAATAATTTACGTCCATTTCAAAAACAAGCCTGTAGACAGATCGTCAAAACATCAAGTAACTGGGCATATGTAATTTATTCCTCAGTAAAGTAACCGGCGATAAGTCATAAATAAGCGATAATGTTTGAGTTGGTGACAAGAAACTACGTTTAATCAATGTCGGATTAACGAAAACAGGCACATTACTGAATTTATGTAGCACTGTCACAAAAAAAAAGAAAAAAAAAAACATTCCAAAGAACTAATTGTGGAAGAGACAAAAAGCCCATTTCGACAATTTCGCTAGATGAGAATACTCTCTCTACTTTATTTCCTTTTCATATTCATTTAGGATAGTACAAAATACCAGCTGGCATGAAAAAAAAAAAAACGTTTCGACGCTCACACCAGAGAAGGTCAACTCTTTTTTGTCGATTGGTAACGTACTATTTTAGGTAGTTTCTATGAGGGCCAATTGCCCTCTGACGGGTATAACTGTTTACGTTTAAACTGCCAAACCATTTCGTAATCTTTAAAACGAACACTGAGCGAGTTATAGATAAAACAAACACTATGCAACACATACACAGGCACACACCTGTATATATGCATTATACATGCTAACACTGTCCACGCCATAAACGATTATCAGGGGTCGAGAGTTCAGTGTCCTTAACTTGAAGTCTAACAACGAGTGAGAAAACAAGGGAGGTGAATGAACTCCATTATTCTGTGTCTTCTCTTAAGGAAGCCACAAAGAGCTTCGAAGTCTTCATACGGGAATTACGATGTAACTCGGTACAGAACGAGCTTTTGCTAGCACTTCACCAAAATGGACAAAGTTGTGACTCATTCTTTTCTCTCCTATGCTGGTTTGTTTACTCTTTTTCATCCCTTCCAAGCATTTGCTAAAATCACCAAACCGTGTGGAATGGGACTCTGAAAAAGTGTAATATTGATTACTAAATATTGATTACTAAAGAGCTGACTTGAAAAGGCTGAGGACTTTCAATACTAGTGGTAAAATATAAAGTGCACAATAAATTCTTCCAAGGGGTACTGCTCAGTATCGGCAACTGAATGGTTAATGCTGAGAGGTATTTCTGCTGAAAATGATTGCCTATGACTAATCAACCATGAAAAAATACAACGAAATTGTCCATTTAAATGTTCTAAAGAAGCTCTTTTCTGGTCACGGTTAAACCTCAAATGCCAGCCAATTTTGTCCCTAGTAAAAACAAAAATCCCCAATTGCAACGAATACATTCAGAAATTCGGACTAAACCTTCCATACAATGCGATTAGACTAAATGCGACGTTTTATTATTTCATCTCAAATTTCTCGTGAAATTTTCTGTTGACAATATATAAAACACAAGGGTAGCTATTAAAAACATTTTTACGGCATGTTTACGAAATAATATAAAAATCTGTAATTACAAACCGCATTTAAGCAGTATTATTTCCCTGGAACAAAAGAGAAAAAATGAAAGGAAGAAAAATGTATGAATAATTAAACTGAAAAGAAAAATTGTTACAGCTCTGAGCGTTCTTGAGCGTTCTTATTTAAGCTTATGCCAGAACCAG
>NC_087212.1:34324313-34369313 GCF_015104395.2 Macrobrachium nipponense
ATGTAGACACTAACACAATTCCATTCTCTAATCTTCCAAAACTGTACCATCTTTAACCGTTCTGAAATTCTTAAAAACTAAAGCAATTCACAAACCCACCAGGACTTTGATATGTAATGCAAGGGATGCGGGGAGCAAGAATGTAAGTGTCTGCAAAGCAACAAATCTCTGAGCCTAACATTCACTCAAGATACCAAAATACTATAAATTAGTTAGATGTATATTTGAGTTGGGAAGTGTTCTTGTTGAACGACTTACTGACAAAAGTCATAATAACAAATTAAATAAAAAATATTCCTTTTTTATCAACTAAATTAACACCATGTGAGAAAGCAACTCTGGTCAACATACGAGAGAACGATGAGTAAGGGTAAATTCTGACAAAAATATATATATATATATCGGAAATTAAATCAAAGACCTTGGATGGTGTCCATACATAACCTATGATACAGCTCAGATAGATGAATAATTACTTACAACACTGCACTAGTTGTTCCGACTTCTGTTCCAGTTTATCAATTTACGTATTTCACTTTATTTTATTTATATCTATTGCGTTCACTGGTCATGTCTATATCAGAGATTATTTTTTCTCTTTTTTTCCTACTTTTCCTCATATTATTATTAAGAAGAAGAAGAAGAAGAAGAAGAAGAAGAAGAGGAGGAGGAGAGGAGCAGCCCTACATGGTTTTCCCTATTATTTTCATTAATGCCATTGTACAACTACACTTTCCATCTCCCATCTAAGGAGGTTAGAAATCTAACCTCCTTGCTCCCATCCGTCCCCTTTAAAACCAATCAGATCCCGTCTCACTTAGCGAGGACACAAGGAAGCTTTTTAGAATCTGCCTCATTCGTACCATTTCTCAAATTTCGACTTGGAAGTGGGTGAAGAGAGAGCATATCAGGGTCCCAGGGAGTAAGATGGATGGATAGATGGATGACGTGAAGAAAACCTTTCAGTTCTGCAATTGGAAACCAGGTGGAAATTAGGCGGTGCAGAATTATTATATTATTATTATTATTATTATTATTATTATTATTATTAATCAGTAGATGAAACCTATTCATAAGGAACAAGCCCACAAGGGCCGTTGACTTGAAATTCAAGCTTCCATAAAATATAGTGTTCATTACAAAGAAGAACGGGAGGCAAAGGGAAATACAGAAAGAAGAGATCGCTTTTGAAAAGGAAATTAATGCGACATATTAAGAATATAATCTTTTGTGATAGCGTTTAAGCAAGGGGAAGACGAAAGCGTTCAAAAGATTAAATAATTCTGCATTCTACCTAAACATAAAAACAATTAAATCCATTATGTACCTGTAGCTTGGACTACCCGTGAATATCCGGCAAGTAAATAGATAAGGTTCAAAAATCAGAACAAGAGGCCAGGAAAATGTTTTACGTTTAAGTAAAGTGTCTGGTCTTCGTGACGAATGATTCCTTGAAGTGTCATATGCTTAGTTCAGTGTGCGCTCGAATGCTCACAAAATAAGAAAGACATTATTTCTTTTTATGTTCAAAAAGAGTAAGAACATTCTCCTTCCCAATACTAAAGAACACTGAAAACCTACATTTGTCTTACTATATTCAGTAAAAACAAGGCGTGATGCAACAACCTCCAGCGTACTCGGGACGCGTGCAAGATTTTCCCCTCGCGCGTAAGTTGTAAACATTATATTCCTAACAACGTGGAGTGGTCTTCGTAATTAATACTCATACTTATTACTACTTATGCTAACAACAAGGATTGAATAAAATGGACACAAATTAAACAAGTTCATATACTATCAGTTATAATTAAAAACACAAAATAATCGAACAGAAACATAGCCTAAATTCAGTACACCAAGTAAGTTAAAACGTGTTAAAATCTACAGTCAAATAGAGCCTTGTTTCACCAACGAACCTTGAAATAAATACGCTATATTTTATTAGAAATTTTTTTTCTGTACTGTTTAACATGCACATTATGTATTTTCTACATTTTCATTCTAATAAATAAATCTTAAATATCCTATCCTAAAATTCCTGTATTTTTAAATCAACGCGAAACCTTTTTCAGACCGTTTTAGGCTTTTCCATAGGACTTTCCTGAAGGCCCCCCCCCCCCCCCCACCAACAACAACAAAATAGTTTGTAGGCTTACTCCCAGATTGAATGATAAAAAAAAAATCTATCTTCCGACAGAGGAGCATATCCTAATTATAAGAGAAAACAGGAATGCCAATCACTGTGTTCCATTTAAACCTTGAAATTACTGAGAACTGATTGCAATGCGTTTTATTTCTTTTCCAGTGAAAATTCTCCTCACTGCAGATTTTATTCTGGACGATAGCTAATCCGGGAGGTGGAATTAGAAATGCTTTTACGTCGTGTTTATGAAATATAACAAAATCCCCCTAATTGCAAATTGCCTTCACGCAGAATTCTTTCCAAAGGAAAAAAAACAGGAAAAATTCTGAAATAATTACAAACAGAAAACGTTTGCAATTTTAGGTACTCTTACAAATGTTGTCCATCCGAAAACTTTAGTCATGATTTTTCAATACTATGAAATTGAGAAAGAAAAAGATAGATCTCCGATAAAACAGTTATTTATACGCTTCTTCCAGTTACCTCTCATAGTAATTCTATTAACTAACATCAAAGCAATTTTCTGTTCGTCATCAGATATCAACACAGCAGCCACATGAAATGACACTTGCTAGAACCGGAAGGTTAACACCTTCTGGAGCTAAATACACACACACACACACACACACATATATATATTATATAATATATATATATATATATATATATATATATATATATATTTATATATATATATATATATATTAAATATATTTAACACACACACACTTAAGGGGGCAGCAAAAATTACCCCTCTGCTTCTCAAGTAAGACTTTGGAATAGCCTCCAAGCGAATGAGCATTCCAACCTCATATCACACACACACACACACACACACACACACACACACACAGAGTAAATTCTGTCCATTAAACTAAACAGTGAATATTACCTGATGGTTTCCTGTCTGCGGTGGGTCGCAGCTATAATGAAAATAAACGCCTTACTTACTGCTTTGAAGCGTTTTATCCGTAACAGCAATAGTATCGTATATACTTTCTGCAGTAAATGAGAAACAATGGTCGTAAGGAAGATAATGACGTCAAAGGAGCAACAAAGAACAAAGACAAGGGTTACGTAACAACAAAGGCAAAATAAATGGTGCCAAAAAATAACTTTGTTCATTCCCAACGTCCAATTTTTCTGACCAAGTACAGAATAACCACTCACGCTCTTGCAAGAATAATTGGACATATGAAACATTAGTCTTCGTTCAGAAATTCACAGAATCATTAGAAATTATTTTTCAGAAACTCTGTAACCAAATTCGTACATAATTGCGTGGTCTAGCTTTTTTTTTCTTTCTTTCTCAACTCCGTTACCTTTTAGGACAGGTAATGAAGATTCAGTCTCTGAAACAATTACATAAAGTGCATATATATATATATATTATATATATATATGATATATATATACTATATATATATATATATCTAATATATAATATACATATATACACCTACACACGCACACACATGTATGTATATATATATATATATATATATATATATATATATGTGTGTGTGTGTGTGTGTGTGTGTGTGTGTGCGTATGTATGTGTGTGCATGTGAGTTTGTCCGGTAGGCGACGACGAGGGGACTGGTTATACTTAGTTAAAAACCCAGTGTGCCTCTGTTGAGTAGTGAATTATGTGCTAGGTAATAGATATATGTGCTGGTGAAAGACACGGTTAAAAAGGGCATGGGGTTAAAGGGAAAACCGTATGGTAATACATAGTATATGTATATAAAATATATATATATATATATATATATATATATATATATATATGTGTGTGTGTGTGTGTGTGTGTGTGTGTGTGTATATATGATGTATATAGATATATATATATATATATATATATATATATATATGTATATATATATGTATATATAGTATGTATATATATCTATATATATACTAGTATATATATATATATATATATATATATATATATATAATATATATGTGTGTGTGTGTTAATGTAAAGTCCACAATAAAATTCTTGTTATAAAACAGAGTATATTAAAGAATATATATGTACAGGGTTTATAGCTTTCGTCCAACTTCTGGGGACTTGATCACCAAAATGGAGTGTAATATACAATGCAGAAAACAAAATAAAGCGGGAAACCATAAAAATGAAAAAAAAAATTACAGAAAGGAAAACTGTTTAAACAGGTTGTTGGGCCCTCGTCAATTCTAAAATTCTTCTAGGCCTTGGCGGAAAAACTTGGTGTCTTCCGCTAAAGAGCCAACAGGTTGATTTAGTTCTAAATTATGACTGGCTAGATCTGTTTCTGAAATTACGAATACCAGCACATTTACAAATTTCTTCAATTATAATATTATTTCCAACAATGCCCATGCTTCCATCAGAGGTATTATTTAACGAAATGAGGGCACCTTCAATGCGTCTCCTGGTAGATCTGTCCAAGCACTTACACATGACCATTTTTTAAATTTGTTCTATGATCCCTTCCCAGGCGAGTCTAGCTATAGAGCTATAATTATTCCCCAATTTACATGCTGAAATGTGTTCGTTTTTGCGTTTACCAAACGAACGACCACTTTCACCGATATAGAAAGAATTACAATCCAAGCAACCAATAGCATAAACACCAATATCTTCAGATAATTTTACAGGCTTGCTGTTTATGATTTTTCTCCCACCTGTGTTAATATCTCTAAGCTCCATATTGCAAGGTAGTGAATGTGAGTCTTGAAATAACGGCTGTCCAAGTCTTTCCCTTTGGTGATAATACATCTTCCTAGCTTTAAAGAGAAAATTTTCTGTAAAATATTTGGGGTAACACAATTTATGAAAACTTGAAACAATCAAGCTTTAATCCTTATCTGAAAAACATGGATCACACACGCGATATGCTTAAATAAGAAAAAAATAGATTAGTATGTTACTTTTCACTTTGACATATTCATATGTTTGCGTGTATAGTATGTGCGTGAATATGCTTCCAAGACAACTTTTCATAAAACTCCAATCCTATCTGGCCTAGCAGTAACAACAGCAACACACTGAACAAGATCAAAAGTTTAAAATAAAGCTCGCGAAATGAAAGGAAATATAGCCGTCACTACCAGGGAGTCCTGCTGGCGCAGCTCATTTGCCTATGACTAAGTCTTGGGTGTAGCCAACGATGGCGGCGTGTGATAGCAAGTGCCTTGAACAATAGACATCATAACAGAGCCATAGAATGGCAGCCCATTCATCTTGCCGTATTTTCAAGAGATGCCTGGCGAGTCTCTCTCTCTCTCTCTCTCTCTCTCTCTCTCTCTCTCGCTCTCTCTCTCTGTCTCTCTCTGAAGAATACTAAGGATACGCCTTACAGAAGGCACAATGACAAACGAACTTATCACTTCACACACACACACACACACACGAACGAAATAAGCCTGACATACCAAACTTTACTTTGTGACAATTATGTAAAGAAGCACAAAAAGTACGATAAACACGTTAAAGCAAACAAGCAAAAGCGTCCTAAAGATAAAAACCAAATTCCACGATTAGCAATAAAAATGGGGCATCGCAGTATCGAATTACGAAGACTGATGATCAGTATGGAACTATTAATCTACCGGTTAATGATTGCATTTAATCAAGTTTCAGCAAAGCCATATATGAGCCATCATTTTCAATATGAATTCATGCGCTTATAATTACACGAATGGAATGGGTGCACAACGATGCCGCCTCCGCCGATAATTCATTCCAGTAATTCATTCCACTCTCGTATTGCATTGTCAGACACATATAAATGTGTCCGGGTGAGAAATGAAAGTAATTTCGTAATGATTTACCCTACTGACGTGCAATATACTTTACCAGTTGTTAAGTGTGGACGTTGGCAATGTAAATATGCATACTCGTATGTATTTATAACGGGAGTGACTTCCAAATGGATGAACGGAGTGAATAACAATATAATCAGCAGAAGTATATCTATATATAATGTTTCCATCTTTTTTCATTAAATAGTACTCATTCTTCAAGTACGCATGGACTTATGTAGGTATAACTAACTGTACATTCTTGAATTCGCAATACAATTCTTGTTTTCTTTTGATTCTGTGGAAAGCACAAGTTTTATCAGAACATCCTGGAACTTAGTATCACAAGTCAGGTTGTGATAACAAGAGTGACAAACACACTGCCAGACTAACGGAATGACGAACGATTATCCTCCATGCACAGCTTTATAGTAAAATTGTCAAACTTACTAGTAATTTTGACTAAAATACCCACAACAAGAGGTATTTGAGATGGCCCATTCGTAAAGAAAAAAGTGAACCGCTATGGATATTTTTTTAGAAAATCATATAATTCAGAAGTGTTGGGGGAGACGATGACTTTAACACGAAAGCGAAGTTGGCGTGAAATACGTATTAAAAAGGAAAGATTTTACCATCCACGAGGATCAAAAATGCGAGCAATATACAGGTGAATGGCTATAGTGTGTGAGGAGATTTAACACGTTGCTGACGAGTGTTCTGTGTGGGTATATGAAATGGCTAATGTGGTGGAAGCTTTACAGCACAGTGGGCTCAATCACAATCAGCCAGAGATACAGCGGATTCACTCACAATCAACCAGAGAGACAGCGGATTTACTCACAATCAACCAGAGATACAGCGGACTCAATCACAATCAACCAGAGATACAGCGGACTCAATCACAATCAACCAGAGATACCGTGGGCTCAATCACAATCAACCAGAGATACAGCGGACTCAATCACAATCAACCAGAGATACAGCGGACTCACTCACAATCAATCAGAGATACAGCGGACTCACTCACAATCAACCAGAGATACCGCGGACTCAATCACAATCAACCAGAGATACAGCGGACTCAATCACAATCAACCCAAGATACCGCGGACTCACTCACAATCAACCAGAGATACAGCGGGCTCAATCACAATCAACCAGAGATACAGCGGGCTTAATCACAATCAACTAGAGATACAGCGGGCTCAATCACAATCAACCAGAGATACAGCGACTCACTCACAATCAACCAGAGATACCGCAGGCTCAATCACAATCAACCAGAGATACAGCGGACTCACTCACCAATCAACCAAGAGACGGAACTCAACCTCAACAATCAACCAGAGATACAGAGGACTCAATCACAATCAACCAGAGATACAGCGGACTCAATCACAATCAACCAGAGATACAGCGGACTCACTCACAATCAACCAGAGATACAGCGGACTCAATCACAATCAACCAGAGATACAGCGGACTCAATCATATTCAACCAGAGATACCGCGGACTCACTCACAATCAACCAGAGATACAGCGGACTCACTCACAATCAACCAGAGATACAGCGGACTCACTCACAATCAACCAGAGATACAGCGGACTCACTCACAATCAACCAGAGATACAGCGGACTCACTCACAATCAACCAGAGATACAGCGGACCCACTCACAATCAACCAGAGATACAGCGGACTCAATCACAATCAACCAGAGATACAGCGGGCTCAATCACAATCAACCAAAGATACAGCGGACTCAATCACAATCAACCAGAGATACAGCGGACTCAATCACAATCAACCAGAGATACAGCGGACTCACTCACAATCAACCAAAGATACAGCGGACTCAATCACAATCAACCAAAGATACAGCGGACTCAATCACAATCAACCAAAGATACAGCGGACTCACTCACAATCAACCAAAGATACAGCGGACTCAATCACAATCAACCAAAGATACAGCAGACTCAATCACAATCAACCAAAGATACCGCGGACTCAATCACAATCAACCAGAGATACAGCGGACTCAATCACAATCAACCAAAGATACAGCGGACTCAATCACAATCAACCAAAGATACAGCAGGCTCAATCACAATCAACCAGAGATACAGCGGACTCAATCACAATCAACCAAAGATACAGCGGACTCAATCACAATCAACCAAAGATACAGCGGGCTCAATCACAAATCAATCAGGATACAGCGGTACTCAATCACAATCAACCAAAATATTAAAGCGTGACTCAATCACAATCAAACCAAAGATTACAGCAGGCTCAATCCACAATCCCCAAACCAAAGATACAGCGGGCTCAATCACAATCAACCAGAGATACAGCGGACTCAATCACAATCAACCAGAGATACAGCGGGCTCAATCACAATCAACCAGAGATACAGCGGACTCAATCACAATCAACCAGAGAAAACTTCCATTCTGCTCCATTTCCCCAAGAGCCATCCCTTATTGGGCGATACGGTTTACTGTAGAAAAATAAAATCACACAGACGCACAAATACATGCCTGCATATTTTAACAAGTGTGTGGGATTATAAACAAAAATATATAAATATATATACAAATTATTTATTTATTATGGTATTTATATAACACAGACATCAGTTCCTTACAAAATGTTCCATTCATACGCAGAATTATGACTGAAGGGGAAACCATCGTTTACATAATCTGTACACAAAGGAACCTTATCTCAATATTCCTTTACCCTAACTTTCTCATTAATGCACTAAAGGCAGTACCATAATAAAACACTTTATTTACATATACCGTCAAGCTTGTCTATCAAATAAAAAATGCCGAAAAATTACAAAAGAAAATGCTATTACGAGATGAAAATACGAACAGTGCAATAAAACAGAAAATTTAAAAGCAATAAATTAATCACAATATCCGCGTTCATACGTTTTAGTTGTCTTTTCTCGTTCTTGTTTCCATATGTTTATAAAACTATTCTCTCTCTCTCTCTCTCTCTCTCTCCTCTCTCTCTCTCTCTCTCTTTGTGATAAGTTCTGACGTCAGCCCCATCTCTTTTTAGAAATAGGCATCTCGAATAGAAAACGGTTCTGCGAAGCCATTCGGAGGGCGTCAATCAGCGATATTTCTGATCTCCTGTCTTTTAAAGAATAGGAAACGGTAGGACTGAACACCTTTTATCTATCGGCACCAGATGCGGGAACCGATTCTTTCCAAACACACACACACACACTTTTAGATATCCACATATATCAGGCAGAGGGATGGATATTCTACGGAAGACCTGGCGACTCTCTCCCTATTTTACTCCGAACTAAACTTGAGGACAACCTCGAACAACGGACTTAATTGAGCGGAAGGTGACGTATGGGTCTTTCTCCCAGTTTCTCGTGTATTCCACTACACATCGTTCAGAATATAAATCCTCAAAGGCCGGGATTTAATACTAAACATGCCTACCTATGAAAATTCCATTCTCTTGTACTTGAAGGCCAGCGATATAAACGTGTAAGGAAGTGGGGATGATAGGGGAGAGGGTTCTCATTAAAAAAGCACATGGGAATCTGGGAAAACGTGGCCAGAAAGAGAAAACCATAGTTATGTCACAAAGGGAAGGAGACGATAATTGTGGACTACCTACACTGTAATTATAACAAGAGAATTTGTGAGGAACACTGACATGATTCAGGACGCAATATTCTGTTTTCCCTCGAAATCGTCATAATATAAGGGTGACTAACAGTGTAGTTCCTCTTTGGGGAAATTTCTACATAACTGCATTTCAATTTCTGAGATATCACAAAACAATAGACGTTTCAAAAAATATTGAGTAAAGACTGTTTTACAAGAGCAACCATTTTCAGGAGACACTTTGGATACCCGAATAACTAAGAGCAAGGAGGTTCAGTAAAATAAACTTGAATATTTTCAAATACAGTTTCACTTTTAAATGGCACTTTTGATATCAAAGTGAGGCTCCAATACCTAATTATGTCAGTCTCCCTATGGGATGATATCATCAACGTTACACTACTTACGTAGGCTGATTCTTTAAATAAGAGAGTCCTCACATCGAGAACTTTTCAAACTTAATCATTCTAATATATATTAATTTGGGATTAAACCTTAAATAACTGTACATAAAAACAACAGATACATATATAACCTTGAGAGATCAGGTACAAAAACAAGCCAAGCAATTATCATGCAAGTTGTGGGAACCAAGAAGCTGCAACCATAAAGAGAATTAAAACACCATCTAATATACATCACAACCTTACAAACTTTGCGTTCCATAATTATTTTCAATTGTTAAAATATTAAAGAATATATTCTCGAAAATAAGAATAAAAACATCGGTTAACCCTTACTGCTTCGGGGGTAGGAAACGCTTGAAAATAGTAAGAAAAGTAAAACAATTCCTACCCATATTTCTAGACGAAATCAGTAAAATAAGCAAAACTTAAGTCATAAAGGTCCACACAAAAATTTTTGCATTGTTAAAAGCACAGTTGCAAAAACGAAAACTGAAGGGAGAAAGGGCACCCACAACCAAAACAAATTACAGTACATAGTTCACGAATACAGAGAGAAACTACAAAGCCTGATCAGTGATTTGGTAAAAATAAAATGACATTTTGAAAATGTAAGGAATTATGGACAAAGGTACAAACGAAGCACAAAGACGATAGGAAAATATGTAGATAGAAAAATACAAGTAAAGGTGAAGAAAGAAAGCAATGTACAGGTAATAAGGAAACGAAAACAAGGGTAAAAAGAAGGCGGTAAAGATATGAAACTGAAATAAAATACGAGAAAAAGATAAAAAAAAATGTTAAATGAAACATGAAAAGCTATGCATGCAGATCAAAATTATAAACAATGGCACAGACAAATTCTCACCTAAAACTACATACCTAATGTAGACAAACCCTTCATTCTGATACAACGAGTTCTCATTTTCAATAAGGTCAAAGAGTCACACTCTACTGCGTCCTCCCCCCATACCCCCACCCCACTCTCTCTCTCTCTCTCTCTCTCTCTCTCTCTCTCTCTCTCTCTCTCTCTCTCTCTCTCCCAAAAATACTCAATAAATATGACTAATATTCCAAAAATTCTACCGCTTTACCACGCGCAACAATACCCAACTTATGACTGGAAATGAATCTAAACATAAAAATACATTCAAATAAATATCCTCTTATATATTAGTTATATCTGAATGAAGAAATACAGAGCAATCAAATATAACTAATGTAATGGGCATGAATACTAGACGATAACCAATATAAAAGCGACCTTAATAATCACATGTGCAGTAGAGAAAGACAATCACTACCTTTTCAAAGCTATATTTTACAGCGTGTTTTTCTTATTACTTCTAAAGCTAATAATAATAATAATAATAATAATAATAATAATAATAAACTTGAATCATGAAACCTTCAATCATAGGCGAATTTTTTCCCCCAATGTGTGGGACGGGAAATATAGGGTGAGAATACGGACAAAAGGAAAATAAAGAAAAAGAAAAAAATCAAAGATTAAGATATAAAAAGAGGAAGGGAGAAGGAGTGGGGAAAGGGAGAGGTGAGATATAAAGTGACGGATCAAAGTAACACGAGACGGCCTATGTGTAGAAGGCTGACCCTCCATCATTCCCCATCCCTTTTCACCCGTAGAGTGGGGGGAAGGGACTGTCCTGGGAGATGGAAGGGGGGGCAAGGATGGAGGATGGAGGGGAGTGGGGGGTTGAATAACTAATGAATGGAGGCGGAGGAGGCGCGAATCCGAGACAAATTATTCAACGGGTGGTTCGTGAAAAATGAATGACGCGAACTATTGCCATCCCCAGAAGTTTTCCAAAAGGGAACTATGAGCGTATCAAGTATTCAAATCTATCAGTTGTAGTTAATGGACACAGGAGGAGCCAATAAAAGGAGGGAGGGAGGGAGGACGAAGGTAAGGGTAAGAGCTTACTGAGAGAGAGAGAGAGAGAGAGAGAGAGAGAGAGAGAGAGAGAGAGAGAGAGAGAGGGGTTTCAAGCCCGTTAATATTGCAAAAGCGCCAGTCCGCCTAACCACGAATATGTCTAGAGATAGATAACCTGTGTCCTAATAACATAGATTATCATGCAGTGGACGTCTCAGATGATACTGTAGTGTCACATTAGTAAGATAATATACATAAAATAATTAGTGGTATTACACTAATAAGAAAATATGCATAAAATAATTGTGGTACTACATTAATAATAAAATATACATAAAATAACTGTATCACTATTAAATATTACGTGTAATGCAGAATGAATGTTATAAACCAAAGTTATTCAATAAAAACAAAATCAATTGAAAATGACAATTCATCGTTAATCAAATTTAGAATGGGAACTTCATGCAAAAACATAAAAATTAGATGCGCAAGAATTTTGAAATACCGACTGAAAGCGCGGGTTTTAAAAGGTAAAATGTTAAGAGAAATTATGTAAGGTTTTGAGATTGAAAACTGTTTAGAACGTGCGATCATTTCTGAGGGAATCTGAATCTGTGAACAGCTGGGTTCACAGTACGAGAAGGAGGATGACAATAGTGTGTTGTTTTGATGTATAGGTAGACGACAGGGAACATGATAAGGCAACAAATAATATTGATAGTACAAGTGTTCCTGAAGTCGCAGTAAAGACTGATGAACAATTTCTAAATAGTTTGAAAAGAAATTCAAACACGAATATAAGAAACACTCAAGTTAGGAGGTTATGATGTGAAAAATGTTAGTGTGGAAGGTGAATGTTTTGTAAAGAAAGTAGGAAAAGCGAAATCTGAATAAGTAATTTGGAGTAATTATTATAAATTATGATATCTACGATGAGCACTAAACCTCTTAACAGGTAAAGCATGGCGGTTTACACAGCATTCCAATACGTCTTGACGAGGAAAAAAATAAAATAAAATATAATAAAACTGGAAATATAAGAATGGATCTCTTAGCCCCCTTCCCGACCATCCCCCCCCCCCCTCTTTTTAAGCAAAGTGTTTCTTTTTAATAGAAAACGAAAATGGGTACAAAAGTTCAACAAATGAAGAACATCAATGAAAGTGTGGGTCCACACCTAAGTCCGCAAGTCGGTAACCTATCACAAGCATACCACAAACAGGCTGAAAACAAGTCAACGATCATAAGCGCAGAACAATTCTTTGGAGATTACTAGTAATCTTTTGAAACACTGTTTAGGAATACCTATAAGTCACCGACTTGTATACAATCTGTTTGTAATGTTTTACTGCAGTGTAGGTGCACCTGAAGTGACTTGCAGTGTTAGATCACTGGGAAATAGCAAAATAGTGTTGGTCTGTGAAATTGGTGCATAATTCCGAAGTCCTAGGTCACAGTGGTTCCCAACCTTTTTCACTTCGTTCCTGCCTTCATGAATTCTCAACCTTCCCGTGGCCCCCTTTCATCTTTCTCTAAAATTTCACCCCCCTATATAAAAAAACAAAAGTAAAAAAGGATAAAATAAATAAACAAATAAAATACTGATGAATAAAATATCTTTATTTATAATGAATAAAGTTATTACAAACTTGACAAAAATAATTATCTTGGTTGATGGATTTCTGCTTAATGTTAAATCAAATCACTACACCACTAAAGAAAGCCATCACCAGCGGCTCTATCCTCACAGGAATATGAATTTGCATACAAAAAAAGTTCAATAAACTTTTGGACGTATATTATAACACATCATTGGGAAGGCTGAGGTTTCACTCAGTTAATGAATCCGAGTCGGTTCCGGTCCTTATTCTTAATTTGTAGAAGGGTTGAGAAACCAGAACATCTAAATACATTCAGATTTGTCCTCGCATCCGTTCACAAATTAATATGAAAAAAAAAAATCGTTCGAGGGTTTCTGGATGAAATAGTTATTCAACCTGATTTTTACAAATTAACACATATATACATCATAATACATAATAAATACATAATATAAAGATTATTTTATATACATATATATCTATATATATATATATATATATATATATATATATATATATATATATATATATATATACACATTGTGTCTTAATTAGTAAAAATCAGGTTGAATGACTATTTCAAACGGAAACCCTCGAGCACACATAAAGTTCCACTCAGTACGCGCCTGATGCCCAAAACGAGGATATGACTAGGATGTTTTGTTAAAGAATAAGGAGAATATATATATATATATATATATATATATATATATATATATATATATATATATATATGTATGTATGTATGTATGTATGTATGTATGTATGTATATATTGTGACGAACTGGCCTAGAGTATCTAGGTCTGGATACTATTAATACTTGGTGCACGAAGTAGTCAAAGATCTGCATCTGGACACCATTAATGTTTGTTAACCCAAATTGGCAAGTATCTGGTTACTACACTTACCATTTGTACTTGCTAGTACAAGAGACCCTTTTATTCCTGGGTCTAGGACACCCTTTGTACTTAGGGCACAGTTTGTTCAAGTACCTGGTTATTACTTACCTCACTACAGCCAGACACCTGACCCTTCATCACAAATACTAAACGACTGAATACTCTAAAGGTGGTAGTGATCCCTTATATAACTGAACAGTCAAGAAAACAATCAGTCTAAGTTCATTAAAATAGGTGTGAGGTAATCTTAATTAAAGGGCATCACTCCTTCTACAATTTAAAATCTAAGTATTTCCCTGATTCTAATTTATTTGTGGGAAACGTCACAATTATCACTCTATATTCCTACCTAAACAAAATAAAATATAATGCTTAATACTGGGGTTGAAATAAAATACTCATATAAATTTTAAATACAAAAATTTATTTCTAAATTCAAAATTTATAAGTGAAATTCACAATCTCAGGGAAATTGTTATTATTTGAAAACAAAAGTTTAATTAATTCTTGAATTGGTTATAAAGCAAAATTAAATCAACGTTTATAAAGAAAATTAATTAATTAAATCATAAAGCAATAATTAAATTTGAAATGAAATTCACTTAACTACAAATTAATTTGCAAGTGTTAAATTCCAACAATTACATAATAGAATATTATTCAAACTAATTAAACAAAATAAAGACAATGCAAAAACACAATGCATAATACGAAAACAATTAAAGCATTGACAGTACAAACATTAAGCATATAAAATTGGATATGTCAAAAGAAGAAAGCAAAAGATAAATGTGTTTAAAAAGGATAAAACCTCGAAGTGCACTTCAAAAAATTTGTAAAAATACCTTATACACAGTTGGAACTCCAATCAAAAGGCCTGTTACAATTTCAACCTCTTCACTATTTCCGTGGGCGCCTTCACAAAACTAACAGAAATAATACTATGTTCAGATTCCATAAACAACACATATTTTACTAATAATTATGAGTGACCAGCTTGAATACAAAATTAATGTGAGCTTCGTTAAGTTACTGATACAGCCTCGCAACCGAGCGAGCGAGAGAGAGAGAGAGAGCAATGTTAAACTCTCTAACGCACGCCGCTACGTCTCAAAAGCGAATGAAATGTTTTCTAACCCCATAAACGTATGGCCGATTAGCATCTAGTTCAAGACGAAAACATATTACGTCATCTCTATAGGGGTATCGAGCAGGATGAACAAGGCCCTTGTTTCGTTACAGGCCCGATCTGGACGATAAAAAATTAGCTTAACTCATCTATTTTTCAAAGGGGTTGAAATAACAGTAGTTCTGCTCGGAACAAAGCAGTCCGACTCTCTATTGTTAATCCAGGAATAACCTCTTTGTAGGGAACGTTCTCAAAGGACTCGATGCGGCATGGGAGGTCTTACGCACGTGTTGGTGCCGATAAAGAAATCAGCTTAGCTAAGACATTCTCAAAGTGTGAAAACAACCCTCTTCACAGAGGCTCACATATAAGCACTTACTCTCGGTCTTACGTTACTTCAAGATGAAAAGTGGGATTACTTAGCACATGTTATCTTTAAATTTCGGGATCTGAACACAAAAAACATACATTTCATAACATGATACACAGGTTCTGATGTGAATTAATCATATTACCACAATTATAATTGCATTATAAAACTTACACTATAATATATATATATATATATATATATATATATATATATATATATATATGAAAAGTTTTCCTTTTCATAAAATTAACCAACCGAGAAGGCTTTAAATACAACGTTTTCATCTTAATGTCTCCTTCCATAAGGAAGCTGGGAACAAGAGGAACTGAAGTACTTCCTGCCACAGAAGTTGGAGACACGAACTCACTTCCAAACGGAACTCTGCAGGGAACATTTTAAGGGTCCACGCTACAAGGGCAGTTGATTTCTTTCAACTCTTTCCTTTCACACATCAAGAAACATATACATGAAAGAAAAAGGAAAAGAATAAGAGTATCCCAACGAGACTAAACTAGAATGAGGGAAATGAGCAAGAGAAGTAACCATAAAAAGGTCCTTTCAACGGGTCAAGGTCATATCGGCAAAAGGTTTTTGAATTCTGAGGAGGGAAACCACACAGAAATCGTTCCTAAAGAAATAATTTTATGAATTAAATTACAGTCCTTACACAAATTACACCAAAAAATTAATCTTAATCTCCACTTGCCAAGACTTCATATAATTCAGAGATCTCTAAAGATGAGATCGCTTAAGCGACCCTTGCTCGCCAAAACCAAGAAGGGCCAGGAACTGAAAATCCGAGAGAGATTTGAAAGCAGGGCCCCGGAAGGCCACCGGGCGAAAGGGGAAATTTGGGGAAAACAAAAGTTAATGAAGATGGAAGCCCTCTTCCCGAGGGAATGCCATCTTTATTCATTTCTAGCGGGTGAAGATGGGGTGAGCGCGCGCCAAATTGACTAAATATTAAGTTTGACTGACACTCAGGGGCTCCTATTAGCAAATTCCGGCAATTCTAATGAGACGTATTAACGGATGGAGTTCCACGAAGGAGTAACGAACAAAGCTAATTACGGAAGAATTAGATAAAGAAAATTAACATTCTACGCGAAACCAAATAACAGTAATTACTGAATTGATATGTTAATCAGAAGTTATTAAATTTGAATTACGAAAGGATTACATAAAAGTGCTTACAAGGATAACTCAATCGTTCCATAGGGGTAATCCAATTAGATGAATGAGCGATTAAGGGTAAGAATATTCAAGAAATACTGAACAAAATTAATCTAATTATAAAACACTTGGATGGCAGAGCACCCATATAGGGCAAAAAGGAAAAATATAGCAAAACATAAAGACATGGAATTGCTGAATTAATCAGTCTAATAATAAATGAAATTGTGTGTGTGTGTGTGTGTGTGTGAGAGAGAGAGAGAGAGAGAGAGAGAGAGAGAGAGAGAGAGAGAGAGAGAGAGAGAGAGAGAGAGAGAGAGAGGAACATAGAAATAGTAACGAATCAAAACAAAAGCAGGAGTCACCAATTAAACGGTTTCTTAGACTTTTGGGGAGTACAATACTCCCGGTAAAACAATTATAACTTTGAAACAAAAGCACAAACACTAATCATCCTACCTTAGTATACAGGCAACGAACATGTTCCCAGTGTTCATTTCAGGTTGGAAAATCATTTCTTTAAAAGCTGGATAATAGACGCCATTTTGAGTTATTGACAATATGCATTTACTTTCACTGGCACTGCACAATTGCTTGCGTAACAATAGTTTATTGTATGGAAATATTTACGCACTTTTAACATAAACATATGGTTGGAACATTTTCATGTCACCTGCCGGTGAGCTCCATTGTTTTATACATAGGCTAATAAATTGTTTACATTTGTAAGCAACACACACACAGAGTAAATTAATTTCATTGTTTCCATGAATAATTGTGGATGAAGTCTGGTTGGGGAGTAAAAGGGTGAAGGTTTAATGCAGATGCTTGGAGGGTAGGAAAGGGCAACATGGGTGAATTAGAGCAGACGGAACAGCGACGGGCAGACCCACATGTATTTTAGTAAAAGCAGTAATTATACTATCATATCATCAGTCATTCAGGTGACAAAACTGACTGTTAATTGTAAAGAAATTTCCTGAATATTTGTCATTGTTTTAATCACAGAATATTAATTCCAATGACAGTTGGCAATAGCTGATATCCTTATATCTATTTACAGGAGGGCCACGGAATGGAAAACCATTAGTCCTTCTAAAGACATCGAGAAATACACAGCAAGGCAGACGGCACCCTTCAAACAAAGGAAGCACAATAAAAGCAATATGTGTTCCATATCGAAACAAGACTTACTCCGCTCTAGGGGGATGCAGATTGGTGAAGCGATGGAGAGGACGTGTTTATGAAGCAAGAATGACCCCGATGTCATTTTTATCTTAGTTTGAAGGTCAAGTTCAATGTCACGAGGTCTACAAGGTGAAAGGGTTTATGTTGAGGTATGCTCATCTGTCATACTGTACAGTGTGACAGAAAAAACAGAGAGAGAGATAGAGAGGAGAGAGCGAGAGATAGAGAGAGAGAGAGAGAGAGAGAGAGAGAGAGAGAGAGAGAGAGAGAGAGAGAAGTTGACAATAAGCAAATAAATGAAATATAACCACAAGGACTATCACAATAATAATTGGAGTTTTGTGATAATTCTCGTGGCATATCCCTTGTCACTTTATTTTTGTTCAGATATGGCTATTCCATTAAGGTTCGGTTTGGTTGCATCAATAAAGATCAAAATAATACTTACATATGCATCAATAACATATTAAACATATCTAAATTACTTTCATAAAAACTTATTTAAGAAAATCATTGGTATACACACACGCACATGTATAGTACACACACACACACACACATATATACTATATATATATATATATATATATATATATATATATATATATATATATGTATATATATATATATATATATATATATATATATATATATGTGTGTGTGTATGTAATCACAAAATAATTTTGATGAAATAAAATCCACCATGCAAAGTGTAAATGGCTCGACGTATGAGCAAAGGTTTTAAGCGGATGAGTCAGCAGATAATCCTGAACTCGTCAATATGCATGACTGATTTGCTTAACACTTCAGCACTCAGAGACTCGGCGTTCCGCATTCCAACTCACACACAAATACATTCCAATATCAATGAAACGTCGATTTAAAACAGGCATACTCTCTTTCTCTCTCTCTCTCTCTCTCTCTCTCTCTCTAAGTGTTTCATCCCCACCACGTACACATTTCAATATCAATGTAATGCTCCTGCATAACTGCGTTATTCTCTCTCTCTCTCTCTCTCTCAGGAACATGACAAAAGTTAAGGTAATTAGCTTTGGATTTCTTTTGGTAGAACGTGTAAGAATTTAAATGTAGGGTATGTAAATGTGCTCTTCCTTTCCGTCTTACTTTTTCCAACCGGCGAGTTCCCATGGGATTTCCAAATAAGACTCATGTATTTGGTTAACGATGTGTATGGATTTATATTTACACACAAACATTATATAGCTATATATAATATAGGATATAATAAATGTATGTATGTAAATTATATATACATATACATGTACCTTTTCCCCTTAGAATGGGTTGGTCAAAGTCCTGTAAACCTTCTGGTTCTCCTCAAGTTTTGGGGTGAGGTTGCTTGACTATACCCTACTCCACACTGATTACGACCAACCAAATTGACAAACTACTAAGTTCACAATTCACTGCACGGTATTCAGTCACTAACCACATCACGTACAATAAATCATATGCACTTCCATACGCCTTAACATCTGCGAGCGTTCATACGCCGGGAGATGTGAAGTCCCAAGCGGTAACATCTTGTTAAGTCTCCCCATAACTACCAATTACGGAGTCCCTAATCTCCCCTCTATGTCACCCCTCTAGTTTTTCCCCCTTCACTATTTAACACCTCACTCCGCAACCCTTTTTTCCTTAACCCGCCATGAGCCGCCGATTCATGGGTCTATTTCTCGCTATGTGAAATTTTTCCAAATCATGGTTTTCTCTTCTATTGGGTTACTGTCCTTGACAGTGCCGTTAGAGAAGAGGAAGATGCTACTGTTACTGTTATTAATGTTATTGTTTATTTCGCCAAGAATGATACAGAGAGATTTTATTACTGATATTTATCTTATTCCATGAATGGAAAGGAGGGATTTTGTTACCTGCCTTGATCTAATTATGGAGAGGAAGGTTTCCTGCTGATACTGATTTTTTGCTAAGAGATATAATACCCAAACATCTAATATAGTTCATGCCTTATCTAAATGTTGTATCCCTATCCATCGTTCAACTTTATTCCTCTTCCTCTCATCATTTTGATTTACTTTAGATCAAATATTCTCTTTCTCATTCCTTCCTCTTCCTTACACACAACTCATCTCGTTCCATCCATTAATACGTCTATCAATTTTACCTCTTTCTATCCACAGTCAAGTGAATATATTTTTTTTAAATTTCATTTTTATGTATTGTACCTCCTATCCTTCACTCATTCCTTTCCCTTCCAGCCCTCAATTCTTCCATACAATTAAACTGAGGGGTTAAAGACAATGTAGGGTCGTACCCCTACTCACTATGGAATAGGTGATCCCGAGGAGGTGAGATTTGGGGGATCCTATCTTTAGGTTTCCCTTCCTCTCCCCAAACCGGAAATCCTTCTAATCCTTCAATATGAAGTTCTTATCCTTAATGGCATCCTTCAGCATCGCTTAGGTTATTCCCACACCAATTAGCATAATCTTGACTCTGGCGATGGTATGATATTAAGTTCGATAAAGGGGAAAAACGGGGGTGATCATTCCAACAATGAGAGAGAGAGAGAGAGAGAGAGAGAGAGAGATGCGCCCTCTCTCTCTCTCTCTCTCAAAGTGAGACAGAAGTGAGGTAAATATCATATGCACTTTGCAAATAGAGTCCAAAAGCATTTGATAATATTCTCTCTCTCTCAAACTGAAACAGAAGCGGGTGAATATGCATTTTGCAGATACCAGAGTCCAAAATTATTTGATAATGTTCTCTCTCTCTCTCTATATCTCTATATATATCTATATATATATATATATATATAATATATATATGATGTGTGTGTGTATATATATATATATATATATATAAATATATATATATGTATATATATATATGTATATATATATATATATGATATATATATATATATATATATATATATATATATATCTTGCAATCCACTTCCTTCCCTCACAGATTTATCATTTTCTACCAACCACAAAAATAATAACAACAATAATAACAATCACTATTCCTATTTATGGTCAGTAATTTTTGCATTCCTATACCAATCCTGGCTTGCCTGGTTGCAGTATATCACCATTCAACATTCAATTTGATACAAAAAGCTACTTGTATCTACAGTTAAATAAGCCGCTCCAATTCCTTTAAAAAATCCATTTTCTATGTCTTTCTCTCTTCTTGAGCAGACATCAAAACACGAATAGCATTCAAGGTCACACTAATTCCGCGTCAACAGCTTTTGAGTACCAGTTGGCACAGTGCCTCTCTCTCTCTCTCTCTCTCTCTCTCTCTCTCTCTCTCTCTCTCTCTCTCTATCTATCTATCTTTGTTCGTGTTCGCGTCTACATTTTTCATATTTCATGTTAACGTTCCTAATGCAAGAAACAATACAATACGCAGTATTTCGATTTATTATGTGATTTATAAATATACAAGGAATAATATATATGTGTGCTTTTATTAAACTTCAGTGGGTTATATTCAGCTTTAATGAAAATGGAAGAAGGGCAATCCATGCTACACTACAGCGGTAAACGATGTACATATATGAAGTACAGGGCTATACGTATATGCGACAAGAACAGACGGAGGAATCGGTAACAAGGATGTAAATGAAATAGATGTTCATTCATACACTGACACACCAGCTCCACCACACCGCCACACACATAACACACCACACAATGACCACACACACACACACACATATATATATGTGTGTGTGTGTGTGTGTGTGTGTGTGTGTGTACGTGTGTGAGATTTCTTATATAAATGCATACAAAAACACTACTGAACAAACTGAAATTCCACCATGAACACAAACAAATTTCTACCCCTATTGACAACGAACCCCAACGGAAATGTCGATGAACCTATAAAAAAGAAAGTGAATGAAATGCTTCCTCTTCCCTGACTTGAAGTTCACAACTCTTGCCCCTAGATGGCGTTAATAATCGCTTGCAAAATCTATACAAGGACTGACATCAGTACGTAATTCCATGCCATCCCGGCTAACACATTATGCTCGTGAAATGGTTTCTTTAGCTTTTCAATCCACTGCCTTTTACGCTCTTCCGCATATTGCTCAGTCAGATGGTGTGCAATATTCACATGTAGCGCTTGAAGAAACTCCAATATCTCCACATAGTTTCCGCTATTGAAGCAACGATCAAACTTTCGCTTAGGCAATAGATATCTTTTTTTCCTCAATCGGGAAAGACGATTTCGGAGAGGTGTACTTTATTTTTACCGCTCCTGCGGCAGTGGTGGAAGCTGCTGTACTTATTATCTTCAAAACTATCATAACCTGTTCACTGACATATAGATTATGATTATCAAAATGAATTTTTACATAATCAGTCTCTTGTACTACATTCACAACAAAATATGAAACTGCAAAAAACAAGGCACGTAGAAAGAGATTAATAAATTAATGAACACAAAATGCGAAAAGGTGAACGAAAGGGTATACTTAAGGAAATAACCCCGGTGCTCACATACTGTCGCTGGCCATAACTGTCAGGATTTACAGGAAATGTTATAAACCAAGAAAAACATATCGTCCGTCAGACCTTGCTGTAAGAAATTGGCATTATCAAACTCTGGTTAAAAAGTCAACGGTGGAGCCCTGTCAGTTTTATCCTTTTGTTTAAGATGACTGAGACATTAAAGAACATGATAACTTCTACGGCAACATAATATTCAAATCTTTATCGATGTCAATCAGTGTGCATACCCGCACCAAAATCAGAAAAGTCTGAGAGGGAAGGGAAGTCTATTCATTTTTGTCTTACGTATATATCTTGTTGCGTAATCAATTCTACTGAGCAAACCTTTGGAAATGCACCCTGTGCCCTTTGTAAAGCAAAGCACACAGGTCTCAGCATGCTATCACTCAATTCATTTGACGTACTTCAAACCAGATTTACACAACTCCCGAGTCCATAAAAAAGGCAAGTTATCTTTCTGACAAGTTCTCTCAGAGCAGCTTACTGTTCAACGTGCATGAGAATCGACTCAAATAATGTTTGAATTTTGGAGATTTACAAGAATTTGAATGATTTATGGGATTTTGATAAAGAAATTAATATCACAGTTAAGTTTCGCTTTTGGGATTATGAAAATTCAGATGCATTCAAGTCGGTTTTTTCCTAAGAAGAAGAAGAAGAAGAAAACAAGAAGAAGAAGAAGAAGAAGAAGAAAGGCCAAGCCTAATAAATTACTTCAGTTGTGATTTTACTCAGGGAACTTATTCGTAATAGCACAATAAAGGTCAGTTCTAAGTCATTCCAAGTGCTTTAGTCAAAGTTCCTCTTGTTCCACAAGCAAAAATATTTCTTTTTCAGAGTGCCGTGTATTTGGCTGCAAACCATTTATTCGACATTCATTCTGCATCAATGTGATCTTGGGAGGTAAACGTAAGCCAAATATTTCGTAAAATGGCTGAAAATACGGTAAAAATTGTTACCAAAATTAAGAGAGAGAGAGAGAGAGAGAGAGAGAGAGAGAGAGAGAGAGAGAGAGAGAGAGAGAGAGAGAGGCGGGAAGTTCTCCTATTACTTGCAAACTATGGTCTCTTCTCATCACTATCGTGCCGATGATCACTTATCAATGACTCCAAGTCGAAGGACAGAGATATCGGAGATGCATTGAAGGGAAACGACTCTTTCCTTTCTTTCACCGTGAAGAAATATGTAGAGAAACTGTATTTTCTCTTCTTATGCCTCTTCTAACTAAGTACTCCTTCGATACTTTTCTTTCCTTCCCCTTAGTCAAAAGATTTTTACATTTATCATTTTACTGATCTATTTTCCATACAGTCTTTGTACGTACACTTATATCTATACAGATTCACCACTCATTTTCTCATTCTATTCCATAAGGAATTAAACGTCTCTCTGCCTTCGCCACCTCTACTTTAATTTCTCCCATCATTAATCTTTCCCTCACTCATCTTAAAACAAAATTTCTCCCTCTAAGCCTCCTTCCTTTCTTACGATCTCCTTTCATATCCCCAAGTCACGCTTTCATTTGTTTTCTATTAAATGGGAATGAATAATAATCAGTAGGACACAGTAATATCAAAGAAAGATATTTCGACCAATACCTTAGGGCCAAAAAACATGATAAAATCATAGAGGAGATAAACAAAATCGTACTTCTGGAGGAGAGAGAGAGAGAGAGAGAGAGAGAGAGAGAGAGAGAGAGAGAGACTCAAGTTGTTAAGAGTCATCAGTAGCTGACACGGGCAAGGACACCCGCACACAACTACGGTCATGAATATGTAGGTAACAAGAACAAAAAGCGGAAGGAGGAGGAGGAGGAGGAGGAGGAGGAGGAGGAGGAGGACAGGAAGCGGCAAGGAAGGTGGAGGGTGACAGACAACGACAGAATTACAGTGAATTTAAGCTCCAACCAGGAAAATCAAATTAAAATGAAGGGAAAGGCTGGGTGAGGGGGCTGCCAGGGGAGGGTCATAGGAGTTGCAGAAAATAAAAGAAGAAGAAAAGTCGAGGAGCGGAGGACTACAAAGAGAGAAGAAGCCTATGCAGAAACCATAAAATGGGAACTTCCACTACTCTATTCCAGGGAGCTTAAGGACAGGCGCACACACGCACAGATATATATATATATATATATATATATATATATATATATATATATATATTATATATTATATATATATACACACACACACATCAGTAACTTAGGGTAAGGAATTAATATATCTCACCGAAGAGGAGATTATATTCCAATGTTTACCACCTTTGTAGGAGGAAATGCCACGTAAAATGAGTATGACCCGTCTTGTCCTAATACCAACGGAAACCACGACTTTTCGTTCCCTCTCCTGAGGGATGCTGGGAAAGAAAATAGCTTTCATTTATGTGCAAGCTGTAACTCACCAAATGGCAGAGGGTACGGGATTTGCTGGCCCACATCTTGCAGTGATATTGTAAGAAAAAAAAAAAAAAAAAAAAAAAAAAAAAAAACTCTCGAGTAGGAAGAAATACTTAGTCCTAGGATTCTGAAAGGGCATGGATGTAGTACATTACAGGAAAAAATTGATGCTAGGTGAATTAGAGAAGAACGTTTAATGTTTTGCCAATGACTGAGACAAAGGCAAACGGGCAATGTGTTTAAGTGCGAGATGGACAAACGCGACTGTGTAAAATTTCGGCACCAGGGTTTCATTCATGGTTCAGCAGTTAACGTATGATTGTGGCACTGATCACTCAGCTGAAAAAATAGATTGAAATGGAAATAAAACAAAGAGCACATCGTAAGCAACAAATATACGATAAGCGTCTCCCTTTCAGATGACAAGGAAAGGGGAGAAAACAACAAAAACCTCGAAATTATCATAGCCCAAAAGGATCTCAATGAGGAAAGGATGAAGATGGAATAAAACTCCTCCACATCATGTCTTTCTGCGGTCTCTTCCATCAACGCCCCGACTCTTCTCTCTCTCTCTCTCTCTCTCTCTCTCTCTCTCTCTCTCTCTCTCTCTCCTTCCTTTGTTTTTCGTCTTGACAAATGACTTCAAAAAAGGAGGCTGTCAGACGTCATACCCTATTAGGAAAGAGACGGCTGTTTCTCTTTTTACTTTCCCTTTTTTTATCTCACATTTTTATGAGGATCTTATTTAATATTTACTTCAACCTCTACTTTAACCCGTCTGGTTTCATCCGACAATAGCCAATTTACTTATTAGTCCCAAGTGTTGCCATTGTTGATATTCCTATGAATACACCTACTGCACAAGTCATCATCATATCATAATCAGAGTCCCGACAGATCGTTATGTTCATTATTACTGTGACGCCAGTCTGCTATTCCTATTACCGACATACAGATGGCCTCAATAATATAATTAATAATAATAATAATAATAATAATAATAATAATAATAATAATAATAATAATAATGCCTTGATACGTCTGAAATCTATACATGGAGCTTACGACAGCCTAATTAGTATTCAAGGCCAATTACTTTATCAATAATACTGATATTGGAACTTTTCAAACCCTCCAACCGCCAGTGAAGACTTGTCTTACTGACTGCAGTGTCTGCTTCGCTAATTACAGCTCTCTACAGATGCACCACAATTACAAGAAGTATTAGGGCTTATAAAAAGTCTACGAAAGTAAGAATTGGTTCAACACTTAAGATACCAAATGGAAGAAAACTAAGCAGCATTTCTTTTCTTTTTAAATTAAAAAAATGTTCTGTCTGAAGGTCATGCAAGGACTAAACTTCCCTCGAACAACACAAACAACAGTCTTCATTTGCCGAATTTTGCTATGGAAAAATGAAAAACTAATATACCTTGACTTTCCAAATTCAAATATACAAAAGAGGTCACCAAATTACTTAATCTGCTGAGCAGTGATTTGAAAAATTAAACAGGGCAGTAATAGGCTAGTACTTTTGCAGCTGGATCGTACTTTTATCTAGTACTTTATTCCTTACTGAATTTTGATAGTTTAAACAAGGTACACGTAAAATATCTGAGTTACAGTAACAAAGTATATACAAATGGATACATACTGCTCTTTATACATATACACTTATATATATATATATATATATATATATATATATTATATATATAGATCATTATATACTATTACATATAATATTATATATATATATATATATACCGTCTATTAGGTGCTGGTATGGTATTATATCTATAATATCATATATATTCTTCTATATATTATTAAATATTATATATCTTAAAAAATATAATTTATATCTATATACACACACACAGTTCCTTATACAGTAGGGTGAGTGAGCAAGGAACTCTAACCACGAGGCAAGTGACAGACCTGACTCTTAAAAGCGGGAAATTTATGGGAATGATAAGAGAACCGAAGCAGAACAAGACTGTTTACGCTGATGACGACATAAAATTGAGAAAATGAACGAGAATTAAAAGAAACGGTACGTAATAATCCCTGATAACATTTACGCCGTATAACCGAGTACTAATAACAGACAGTGAAACCTCTGGTAACTACTTCGTGGTACTAGCTTAGTGTACACAAGCTGGAAAGAGACGAGAGAGAGAGAGAGAGAGAGAGAGAGAGAGAGAGAGAGAGAGAGAGAGAGAGAGAGGTTACCATGGCAACCACTCGATGGATCTCTCTGTCCTCATCCTCCTCCTCCTAGCTCAATAATACATGATTACCTGCACGTAAATAGCATGGGTTACTGGAATATCAAAATGGATTACTAATGAATGAATTCCCAAAGAAGATTATTCTACGAGCTTCATCATCTAAGTGATTTAAATGCATGTGTTTATATGTATTCAAATATGTATGTGTGTGTGTATGTATGCATACATGCACGCACACACACACACACACACACACACACACCACACACACACACACACATATATATATATATATAGATATATATATATACATCATATAAAAATCAAAAAATCAAAGGAAATAACTTTTTACTTCAGTCAGAAATCTCTGACGCCAGTCGTAGATACATTACTCGCGTAAAAATTCAAGCAATCAGCTTTATAGCAATTTCTTAAAGTTTCACTGACCATCTCTGAACTACAAACGCAAGGATGAATCTTTCATTTGTCTACTACCTCAAAAGGCCATCAACAGCGCTTCAACTTTAAGTACATTGCACTAATCACCTCATTCTGACAAACACACTCGTTAACCTTGGAATTTTTACAGATTTCTGTCTACTGTTAATGTTCATTATGTCGACGATTTTACATTCATTCATTTGCTGTTTTTCTGATGCAAGTACATCACTTTCCCAGTCCTTGCTATCCATTCCCATCAAATCTGGTCTCGCTAAAGCGCTCTAGCTTTCTCTTCATTATGCATCTCTTCTGGACGAAACCTGCGAATATTATCAGCGTTGACCTCAAATTTTGTTCCTTCTCTCACTTTTATACAATGTGAAAACAAGGTATGGAGTTACAACACATGGCTGTATTTTCATAACACTCGGGGCACTTAGTATGCTTTCTATGTATTTGTCCGAACTCGACGGAAGTGAAAAAGTATGACTGCCTTTGGCCTTAGCAAAAGAGCCTCCAATGTCGTTTAGGGTGAATGTCCTATTCCGAGCACCTGGAACTATCCCATTGCGTTTTTTCTACTCTGCAGCACAATGCATTGGATTCCAAACGCACAAATATTTTGTATGGCAACGATGTCCTGGTTGAATTACTATATATATATGTATATATATATATATATATATGTATATATATATATAGATATATATATATATATTATATATATATATATATATATAATATAATAATACAAATCTCAGTCTTTAGGTGGAAATTAAAGCTGTGTTTCACGTATTCTTCATGAAAGGGACGTAAGGTATACCTCGTAATCTCTGCACAGTTCCAACTCTAACAAGGGTATTAAATCTTCCAACATTTTCATTCCTGTTTTTAAGGCAGCAGTTATTAGTGCAACTTTTTCTGAGGGGTCATATAGTTCATACTGAATATCCCGCCGGAAATAAAAGTGTGAAATGCTGAAAGCAAACGGGTACAAAGGGAAATTTCAATTTTGGATAGTTTAAAACCGTCGTTTACTTGTAAAATTTGGTGACTGGAGATAAAATACTCTCACCAGTATATCAATTAGTTAAACGAGATCATCAATTACTTAAACGAATCTATTGATCTAGACGCCAATTAAGTGCCTGTTCCATTGCAACATTTAGCTTTAAGCAGATTATTTTCTTTTAATAAAAGGTTATATATAAAGATAAAAAGGAAAACCGGCTGAACGTCATATAGAATACGTATCTTTACAGATTTTCAAACATGAAAGCATCGATCAAGAGAATAAGGGGACTTAACGTTTGATTGGATAGGCAAAGTCTTGTTAGTATTATTTAAAAAATATTTCACCAAAAATTTGTTAGCTGCAGATTTAATTGTACCTAAACGTTCCAATTTTTCAAACCCTCCGTGATTCATAGACATACACAGTGAATAAATGTATAACAGCTAATTTTATTTATTTATTTATTCTGACTTGCGGCAAATATCCGCTGCTGATGTCAATGAAGCTTTTATCTTCTACTGATGGGTCAGTGTATTTCAACTTTAATCTCTAGTGATGGTAGGCAGCATAAGCTTTCACAATATCGTCTATGATTTATTGTCACCTCCAATACACTATTTATATGTGTGAATGGTATGTGTATATATATGTGTGTGCGAGATTGGATGTTACCAAAGCAAAGGGATACTTTAAAAAAAAAATAATAATAATAATAAAAATAATAATGGCAGGGTAAGGCAATGCTGTTTTACCTTGCTCAAATTGTGGAGAGAAATAGTAATCCCCCCCCCCCACATTAGATTCACTGGGATGAAAGAATCAAAACAATAGACATCGAATCAAATATTCCCAATATAGTTTCTGTAAACACAAAATAAAAATAAAACACCGAAGCAACTTTCCTCCTGACTGAAGAAACCAAGGCCACGATTGATAACTGGATATAACAATAATCGACAATTGGCTTCGGGCCAAAAGCTGAGACAAACCCCTTGACTAGATGTCTGGGGACAATTCTCATTACAAAAGTAAAGAAAGAGATTCAGTAGCTTGATCAGATTGTCAGCTCCCCGCACTAGGTGGTTTCTTTAGATCAGTCCTGCTTGATGTGTTTCATGGCGTAATATACGTCACTGGCTTACCATACTTCATGGATAAATGCACTTCATGGCTAAATATACTTCATTGGCTCGATATACTCGTACGTTATGGCTTAATATACTTCGTTGGCTTGATATACTTCATGGCTAAATATACTTCAATAGTTACACAACGTTACTGTCCCTGCGAACTAGGGATACAGGAATAGAAAAGACCCATTGGTTTACCTGCGGAGTCTTAAACATCCAAAGACGCCCGGGGGTTCCATCTTGGGTGGAGTATGGGCTTGGGTGCTGTTCATTTGTTTACGATCCGTCTCAAGGGCACCGTGCAAAAGCTAAATAGCCTCTATCTTGGCTTTGCCGCATGGTTATCTCAATAAACAAAGGTTTCTTCAACATAAAAAAAAATAAAATAAAAAACGCTACTTTAACAACAACTAATAATAAATGCAGAAATGTTGTATTGTTAAACTGCTCCATTCAGGGAAAAGTCAGCCCCATACACGTCTAGAGAAGCTGCATGAAATAATCATGGCAAGGTTTGTCACGACTGAATAACTTACAAGGCTTCCAAGGCAAGTACCTGTTTTCATGTCCGGAACATTACCAGAAATGGGCGTTGGAAATACGAAATTCTAAAATACTCGTATGTATGAGAAGGGGCATTTGTATGTTATGAATAAGATGTGGTTCATTTTCAAAGGGAAACTGAGAAGGGCATTGCCAAACTCAAAACTCAGTTATTTAAAACCTCCTGACTGACCTGGCGAAGTTTTGCTCATGGTTGACATAAAGTAAATAAATTTAGCAAATTTACAGAAAGAAATTCTAATATTTACCAGCACCCCAAACCCCAAAGACCAATTTAACATTTCTAGCTACATTAAAAATTCTAGAAAATTTAAACAGACGGGCTGGAAATGTATCTATTTTCCATAATAAAAATAACGATTTCTCCCAAATTATCACGAATTATACAATACGGTACCTACTCTGAAGATACCTACGAAAGAATATTGTACACATTCAAACTTAAAATGGCACCATTAAACATTTTTTTCAGCCAGTCAGGAAGCACTTAGAGGATGGAGATTGTCACGTAATCACAATATTCACTTCTTCATATGATGGGGCGTTGGCGCGAACTGCTTGCTTTGCAGACCGTCGTTATTCCTCAAAGTACGGCGCCTTTCATTTCCGTGAATTGATTAACTGAAAATTATGTCATCAAAAATACCATAGTCTCTATTTTACTTCCTCGTGATGCCTGTAACTTTCTCCACGGCAACTTTTTATTTCAGAAAATTACCTTATTTACTAGTTATTTTCATAAATACTTGAATATTCTTTTCTTGGTTACTTTCCTTTATTGTTTGCTGAGTGATATTTTATTTCATGAAAGATTGCAGAGAAAATTAACATTTTTTTCTAGCTAAATAACCATACGCATATTATGAATAATAGGAATAACGAAGATACTTTCCCTTTACACGGGAGAAATGACGGCATGGTTAAGTCCACAAAGAAGGAAGAGAGGAGGGCGTTTTGTGAGCAGAATTCGTCACGAAACGTTCCACCATATTCGCCGACAATCTTACGTAATTTTGTTGTCAGAGCGTAGAAATGAAGCAGTTGCACAGTCATTCATGACTGGAATTTCACGCGCACGTCGTTGTTCGTGTGACGGTATGCAGAAAAAAGACCAAGAGAAGATAATAATAGCAGATGATGCCGATTGCAAGACAGAAACTTTTGGATATTCTTATTCACAGACAGACAGAGAGAGAGAGAGAGAGAGAGAGAGAGAGAGAGAGAGAGAGAGAGAAGGGGGTGCTCATACTATGTTCACGATATTCAGGTCGCAATGTACTTTATGAAATAAACACTTCTCTAGCAAAACATTAAAACCATGCATTTTCTTTATAATATGATGGCTCGGTGTTACGGCACCAAGAGTAAACAGATGCAAACCCTGAACACCATTTTAATTTCAAGACTTGACGAAATATCATATAAAACCTTTTTAAGGTTGATCTTAGCTAAATGGCGCAAAAACAATCAAAACAAGTGCTGTGGACTGTGACCCGTGTCAGATACCTCACCATTTCATACATATTATTACCGAGTGCCGATCTTTTCTTTCTTTCTTTTCTTATCACTTCTTGTCCATTTCTATTCTTTACTTACGTGACCCAATCACTTAAATTCGTCCCCTTATTCTTCCCTTAGGCCTCCATTCCTAAGATAAAGCATTTTCCAATCTACCCAAGTCAGGACAAAATTACACTCCAATGGGAGGGAGTTATGTCCTAAAATTAGTAGGAAAAATACTCCTCAAGACCGCTGTAAAATGCAGCCATCTATCGTATATTGCATTTTCAAGAACTAGGTGAAAAATGTCGCTTTTTCGACCACGAAAGTTTATTTCAGTCAACGATGGTTTTTCTCGCCTTGCAATTTTCTATGCAGGTACTTCAATTTGGTATCACATCCAACGATTAAAATAAGAATGTATGCACAATTTTTGAGTTTTTGCCGTTATTTTTCATCAGTGAGGGAGAGAAAGGAAACGGCGGCGTTTCCTTCGCCTACACGTGTGAGAAAAAGTTCCCGTGATATGCCTGCACCATCTGATTTCTCGTCACGAAAAGGGTGTGGTTTTGAATCCAAATTACTCTGCCGTAGCCTTTTCCACGTTAGATCTCTTTCCGAGTCCTTTCAACTTTAGGGGATTTGGAAGTTAACTGTTTCATAGCAGTAATTTCTATTATTATGCGTAATTTTCCTTACAAGAGTTTAAAAAGCCTATTTTTTTATTGCATATATTTACATTTATTTTTCTTTATACGAATTTAAAAAGAAGCGCCGATTTTGCGAGTTTACTTTTCAACCTTTATTTCATTTGCATTAAACATTTATTATTTATTACCTGGAAAATAATGTAATTATCTCACAAACCCTAAGTAGGAAATTATAAAATAAGTAATTTTAAGTTAATATAACCAAAAATAATAACAATTTTTATACTAACCTTTTTCAAAGTCAACAACGAAATTTCAAACTCCTGTTTCCATTGTAACCGTCAAGGAACTTTGGGTAAAAAAACACAAAGAATTTTATTAAAGGAAGCTTTGTAAACCTGGTTTTGCTGATTACACAACGTTATCTGTACAACCTAAGGACACTGTGGTCGGGGTGCAAGAATATTACCACCGTAGGGTTCCTTGCGTTGTTTCTTAAAAATAAAAACAAAAAAAAAAAAAAAAAAAAAAAAAAAAAAAAAAAAAAAAAAAAAAAAAAAAAAGGCGGACTTAAAAGGGACAGCTGTTACCTTGCAGTCTTACTTTTTAGTAAAAGACTAGGCCCACCGCCAATAACCGTGGAAACTGCTGCCTTGCAGCTTGACCTTTTAGCCAGACGTGAGGCCCGCCGCCAATAACTGAATGATGACCGCAAGGGCATGTGGTCGTAGAAACCCCTTTGTCAAACAATAAACCATGCCTGATGCATGCAGTGGAGAAGGCGCATCAGGCAACCGACCCCTTAATGTAGGGATAACGGTGGGAAAGATCTGCACATCCTAAGCTCTTCCAGGACTCTGACCACTTTTTCATTGTGAAATTTGAGATGGAAAACAGAAAAGGCGAAACAACATTACTTTGTAGCAACCATTATTTAGCGCAAATTCACCTGACAAGACTCCAATCACATTTATGCAATACCTTCCTCATCCATAATCTTGGTTTATGAATGCTTTCAAATGTTTTCTCGTGATGAAAAAAAAAAAAAAAAAAAAAAAAAACTCTTTTCCCCCCCTCGCAAATATCGATCTCTGCCAATACTTCTGCCTGCGCAACAACTTGCTCGTCATCTCTAAGCTTTTCTATCAGTTTCTTTCTCTAATATCCTGTGAATAAGCATACAGAATATTTGAATACTATCTTAATTATGGCATCCAAAACCCACTCATTCAAGGCTTTGTCTCTCCATGCATGCAAATTCAGTAAACAAAGATTTTCGTAAATAACGAGGGGTGTCATTTCAGTTAAAATCATACTTCTGCGGGACAGACCCGTCGTAACCTGGTGTATATGGTTACGGCGCAAACAGCGATTCATCTATACTGTTTCGCCGTGTTTAGTACTAGCCACTGGGGCTCAAATGTATTTTGCTGTGTTTAGTACTAGCCCTAGGGGATCAAATGTATTTTGCTGTGTTTAGTACTAGCACTAGGGGATCAAATGTATTTTGCTGTGTTTAGTACTAGCCCTAGGGGATCAAATGTATTTTGCTGTGTTTAGTACTAGCACTAGGGGATCAAATGTATTCTGCTGTGTTTAAGCACTAGCCCTAGGGCCAGGGATGGTCCAACCTGCGGCCCACGGGCCGAGGCCATTGTTGTGGCCCAACTCAGTGTTTTGGATGCGGCCCAACTATCAACTCTCATAAAAAAAAACAAAAAAAAGTTTTTAGCAAAATTTATCATGTAGTGAGCTAGAGGAGTCTTCATGATAATTTTAATTAAAATACTTTAAATTAATTTAAATAAAATAAAATCTAAACAAAAACAATTTTAAAAAAAACAATATGATTTAAGAAGGAAATTTAAAACAACTGAGCATCCCCCCATACATAAGTTTCACTAATATTGTCAGTTGCTTGGTTCTGTGATGAGGCTTAGCTAGGGGCTGCGAACTTAGATTATTTAAAATCTATATTTTAAACAATTATTTGCACTTCATTTACATTTTTAAAATTCCTTCATTTAGATGATAGATTATTTTTGAGAATTCTTGAGATTTATTGCTTACCCTTACTGACATGACAAACATTAAACTCATGATTGCCTCGTAGCCCACATAGTAGAACACAATTCAAATTAAATAGTATTCGTAACAACACCATTGGTGTTCTGAACGTAAATTAGGTTTTCTGATTTTGTTAAAAAAGATTGAAGAAATTGAGTTAAAATTATTTAATGCATCCATTTTCATTTTCAATATGATAAAGCCGCCAGTTCCCCTGAGTACCAACTTGAATCTGATTCTGAAGCTGCAAAGTCCGGGAAGGTTTTAAAAACTTTCCAGAGAGAGCACCACACTTCCTTTATTTTCAAATAAGAAATTGCATTCTCTCAATGAATTCAATCAAAATTATTTCTTTAATTTCAAGAAAATTGATTATGTTATTTGGGAAAGTACATACTCTTAGCGAGCCAGGTTTTTTTTCCAGCATGAAAAAATAACATTAAAACTTGCCCAGTAAAGAAATAGGTTGGACTGAACAGGACATTTAGCAAACATTCTTAGAATTAAGGAATACATCCTTCGATGGCAGATATTGAAAAGTCTCGTGAATTAATATTGGTTAATTGAAATTTAAATTTGGGTTGGGTTTTTGGTCTATGTATAGCATACATATAAACATTACAAACATCTACAATGTTGTAATTAAAGTGTATTCACATGGTTTTCGTTTATTATTGTCATTTTTCATTAAAATGTATTCAATAATTCTTGGGTTTTGCGGCCCAGTTAAATATTTGAAGTTTGCAATGGCGTCCCATTAAATTAAAAGGTTGGACATCCCTGCCCTAGGGGATCAAATGTATTTTGCTGTGTTTAGTACCAACCCTGGGGGATCAAATGTCCGTAAGTGCATTTGATCCCCCAGGGGATAGTACTAAACACGGAGAAAGACGAATCAATGTTTCGCCGTGTTTAGTACTAGCCATCGAGGATCAAATGTTCCTAAGCGAATTGGTCATTTCACATTTTCCCTTGGGCTTTTGTGAAATCCCGCATTTGACATATTTACTGTAACATATGCTATACCTCCACTTCAAAAGCTGTGAATTCATTCAACAACACATTTATGTCGTCAGCTTCTAATTTATCAATCACTTTATCTCCCCTCATACCTCGTACTCAAAGTAAACCTATCGCTATAGATCTATATCTTACAGATCTTCTGACATCCAGAAACGACTAAATGGAGCGAGAAATCGTCGTGGCCCTATTATCACCACCAAGGGTGTCTATTAAGCCTACCTATTAGGCGGTCTATACGATACCAATTACGCCAAGAGAGGATAAATGAAGCTACAGCCACGTCTCAACGTTGATGATGAGTTCCGTCAAAGATGTTGTGGGTGCCTAATGAACGTTATGTGATCGTATAGAGCATTTACAATTCACAGTCAATAAGGCTAAGTATTACTGGCTAAAGTGTAGGAGAGTAACGCCAGGTTTAGTAATCACAATCAATCACTCAAACTGAAGGAGTATTCAGAAATACAGATATGTGAAATGTCAATGCAAATGAAATTAACATAAACAAAACCATACACAAACCATATATGTATGTGGGTCTGTAAGTACACAGAAGAGATATTCTCGTAAACAAACAAACATCTAAACCATACATACGCAACTTTAAACACAGAAAACAATCCCCAAATTGTCTGGTTTGCTCGTGTACGTGAGCGACGACAGCTCTAGCGTGTTTCCCAGAATAAATGCAGTCGTGTTTACCGTCAATTACGGAGCGAAATGACACCGTTTATGTACTTGGAAGCGCCGCTGCTTCACGTGATGCATTGTGGGTAAATAAAGACACGAAACTGCTTCGAGCAATGTCGCAACGGCAAGCCATTTCACGACGGAGCGTTTTGTGTTTAATTGCTGCCGATGTAATCAGCAGACCTACGTAGGAAGTACGCGCCGGTTGCTCAAAGTGAGATGTGATGCTCATAGAGGTGTAAGTTACCGAACGGGCAGCAAATTATCCACCCCTGAACAATCAAATATAGGAATCACGCCAGAATCTGTGGCAGACGAGATAGATTATAACAACTTTAAGGTCATTATGACGTCACCATATGAACACCACCTCCTCGTTCTTGAAAGTTTGCAATTAAGAAACTGGTACCTTCACTTAACAACCATACTACCTCAGTACCTTTGTATATAGCATAAAGACACGTCACTTAGTTCTTTGCCTCTTCTTGACTTTTTTTTCCACCGTCCTGACACGGAACGGCGGGACTCTGCTTGAGTAAGGTATTTTTCCTCCTATTTTTAATATTTTTATATTTATGTATATATATTCTTTTTAATGTTTTTATTCGTAAATTTACTTAGAAATATTTTAATTTTTTATGATTTTACATTTCCTTTTCTTGAATATGTTATGTATCGATGTAATACTCATTCTTTAAGATTTTTATTTCGCCGTAATTTTACTTAGAAAATACTTTAATTTATAATAATTTTACGTTAACATTCCTAATTGTTTGGTAATGATGTAATATTTATTTCTTGCCTTTAGCCTGAAGATGGGACTTTGTCTCGAAACGTCGCTAGCAATAAAGAGTCATGTAATGTGCCATGTCCTTCCGTATCCCCGTACCTATATATATATATATATATATATATATATATATATATATATATATATATATATATATATGTTATATATATGCACACACTTATACATACATTCTATATATTTCTTAAATAGTTGCAGTGACCTCATCTTGACACCTACCTTGCACCTTTTTTAATTTATGTGCTTATTACTACAAGACTATAAGCGGGCAGTAGTCAGCGTTTATCACTTTCCGAGGCAAGGCAGGAAACTTCTTAACTGAGATTAACGAAGGACACTAACAAACTATCTATATATATATATATATATATATAATATATATATATATATATATATATATATATGATACGCCTTCAATATAAATACCAGAATTCACCATCAGACACCTGAAAAGACCAAATACAATATTCATTACCTCATGAATAGTTAATCGTCCGAGAGAGAGAGAGAGAGAGAGAGAGAGAGAGAGAGAGAGAGAGAGAGAGAGAGAGAGAGAGATAAACTTCATGAATATCAAATCAGAACTGATGGAATATTCCCGGAGAGGAGAAAAGACACCCATCCATAATTACCAAACTCTATCACTTCCCCAGATCACGAGAGAGACTTCTTGAAATGATTTTCTCTCAGAAGTCTGTGAAAGGTGAAAATACCCACTTGATGCTTTATTTTTCATTCCCCAATATCATGTCTTGGATGTGACGATCCAGGAAGGTGTTTAAAAATTCATCTGAGGTATAGATACTCCATTCCCCAACGTTTAAAACGGGCAATTACGGGAATCCATAAAATTAAAATATAAAAAAATTCATTTTTGCATTGCTGTTAATTAAGGTATACACACAACATACAGTGTTTTTGCTTTAATGACGCTACTTCGGATAATCAAAAATGTAGGTTTATAATTAGCGTTGCACAGAGAGAGAGAGAGAGAGAGAGAGAGAGAGAGAGAGGTGTTTTGGCAATCACACAATTCACCTTTAAGCGCCGCCTCTTAACGTTAAACTCATACTAAAACCGCCTGACATCATTGCAGATTTCTTTTGAAGTCAAGCGAGAGGTGACTTTGGAGTCTTAATATTGGCGAAAAGATGTTTGTGAACGTAAAAGGTTAAACGTTTGCTTAAACGAAATATTGTGGTGAATGTAAATAAAAATGTAGCCGATATAGTGTAAAATAAATAAATGAGACATTGAAACAGATATGCATTAAAAATAGATCATCCATTCTCTCATGAATCCCTTAGGCTTGTACATGAATGACAAGCTTCTATAAATGCAGTAAAACGAGAAAAAATATTACTGAAATACGACATACTAGCACACATTCACCCATTCTACGTAAAAATTACTGTTTTCATTTAAAATGTGGGTTTATCAATATTTACGCTAGACACATACATAGGGAATATATATATATATATATATATATATATATATATATATATACACACATACATATATATAACAAATATATACACACACATGTATATACGTATATGGTGCGTGTTTCCGTGCATGCACAGAGGCACAGACATTTATATTGCATTTCCATAATGGCATTTATAACTAAAGAAAAAAAAACTTCAATTGTTTCATCAGACCTCCTCAAAATGTTTCCATGTGCCTTTCCAAACGTAGGACTATTAGGCCCCTGAGATAATTGCTATTCCAATAGCACTAGCGAAAGTCCAAACAGGCTGGGGCGATTTGTCAGCTGGGGAGGTTCACACAAGATTGGTCTCTTGGTCCTAACGGCGAGAGCCACCCCCATCTAGGAGGTAAAGGTGGGGATGAGGGGCCTCCTTGGGAGGGGATACGATAACATTCTCTCATTGTTCCAGCTGCTTGCTTCACCTTTTGACTAATGCTTGGCGCCGGGATCCAGAACTGTGAGCGTCCGTCTATTTTTCACAGTTGGTAATTTCCCAGTTTTCTTTGTTTATGCTCTCGTTTGTTTGTCTCGTTTGTCTAGTTTGCTTTTAAAGGATTTTAATTCTCGGCAACGTATCTCGCCATTTCCCTGATGTTTATTATTGTTGCTGCTTATTGTGATACGAATTAAAATTGTCAGTGTTTACTGCTCATGATGTAAGCCAAATTTTACGTGTTATTAACATGACTTGTAAGCAAGACTTTACAACAAAACAAATTTTAATTTCGATCTAATTCTTAATTCATAATTTTGTTCCAGTAACCCAGCAATAACTCTGAAGCCATAGAAGACCAAAAATCTAGAACTGGAAATACTCAGTCTTTTAATAGTGTTCCAACTAAAGTTCTTTCTTGCTAAATTTCTCCTTAAAATAACCTATATTTTTTTAGGTGACAAATACCTAAAATCCCTAATGCATTATAACCTACTAGGTCTAGAATCCCATTATATTTTCTAACACCCGAAGAGCTAAAATCGGGTTTACCTTTTCTTAATATGAAAAATTTTTTAATCGTATCTTTTCATACCTCGAGAATTGGAGATAAAATTATATCTTTCCATCATTGAAAAACTGTGCAATCAAAATACTTTTCCTTAGAACTAACCCGTATCCCTACCATTTCTAGTTCGCAGATTAACTCCCCAAAAACAATGTATGCTAGAAGGGAAGTAATAAGAGGTCCCCCGTTATCTTCTTTAGCAGGGAACCTCCCACAACCACATATTCTCTCTCTCTCTCTCTCTCTCTCTCTCTTCTCTCTCTCTCTCTCTCTCTCTCTCCACCCCCAAAAACCTCGATCACTACGGCACTAAGTTTCAATTTTCCGAGTTATTAGTTAAAACTCGCCCTCAACTTTTCATCATTCTGGCCGTAAAATACAATTTCAGCTCGGCCGGGTGAGAGGCAATTTACCCTCTAAACAAAACATTAGAGCTTTTTCACGTACAATGTTGGAGGAAATTTGAAACCTCTGGAGCCTGAAAATACTTATTATTAACAGTCAGACAGACCGTCGGATGACTTTTCCTGTACACATATATATAAAGCTCTGTACCAAGTTTCCCAGAAACCCTTTCAATGACAAGGTAAGCGAAACAGGCACACTGCTGAACAATCATACTGGACAGTTTTTGCTCATGCACACCTAAGCATGACGGTCTACCTCTGGACTAGGTTTAACTGGAAGTAAATGTGACAGGCAGACGGACGATCTTCCTTAATATATATCTGTGCACAATAATTTACCTTTGTAACAGGTTTAACCAGAATCCCTTCAACAGAGGAGGAGGGGTTACGATGACAAAGTGGACATCCTGCATAAAATGACTGACAGACACATTCAGAGACGGACTGACTGAGAAACGGAGCTAAAAACTAAGTATACCCGTAATTCTGTCGGTAAGTTGCAAATAATAATAATACTTGTACCTCGCAGACAATTGTCTCTGAAAATAGCAAAACTTAACCACAGCAGAATAACTGAGCATATTATAAAAAATATGTATTGGAAACAGAATGCCTGCATTGGGGAGTAATCTTTGCAAGTTTAACGAGAACAGGACAGAACCTAGGTACAATAATTCCAATAACAATATAAATGAAAATATTAAAGGGACTTTTTTAAAAGTATGTACTATAGTATATCCGTTTTAAAATATAACAAGCTCGTTTATGATAAAAATTTAAAGCGATAATTTGCATTTTGCTACTATTACTATTTCAAAAGCCGTTTAAATTGCCAGTATCTATTTCATACGCCTATCTGCAGTGTGCATTTTAAAATAAACACGAAAAACCCATTTTCCGAACATCCTGTGCAGTGGTTCCACCGAAGCCGATGGATGACTCGGGTGGTTGTGGTTGGTAGATGGGGAACTGCAGCCCTGATCACAAACGAATTCCTACATTGTTGATTAAATTTACGGCACAATCTCATAATTAATTTTTACGTTGCCACAACCGACTACTATAATTACGAATAAATTTTCTGATGTATTTTCTCGTAATAATTGACTATTTTGGTCTACCCCCTGAAGTCTCGCAAACTCCAAGTCCTACAGTGTTCCAATAATGTAGGAATCAGGAATACATTAATACAATAGACAACCTAAAATTATTAATGAAAACTCAAATGACAACGAAACATTGCGTTACTTCCTTACAAGCGTTGCTTCCTCTGGAGTTATGAAATATATAAAAAAAAAATTACTTATATGGTGATGCTTTGTTATATTTGAAGGGAAATCTGAAAGAACTAACCCTTCTGATGTTCGCTGGAAAGCTGATAAAACTGCAGAAAAAAAATTACTTTAAATCCTCCTGTTTTAGAAACCAATGTTCAAAATATATCAAGTACCTTGGAAGTGACAAAAGCATTACGTGCGCCGTTTGAAAGTATTCCAAAACTCAGAAGATTCTCCAAGACCCCGATACTGATACAGAGAATATAATCCAATTAACTTCACATCAGGCAGGTAAAAAGTCTACGGACACCCATTCACAGGGGGAATTTGATTCCCTGCTATCAACATGAAGGTCCTTTGGTAATGATGGGTCATTTATGTACGAATAGTTGGGTATTTTATAGTAAGCATTATCATGTCACATAGCATGACCATAGTTCCTAACGTTTTGGGAACTTGAGACGATTTTAATTTTCTTAAAACCTGGGAAAGACAAATTTTAGGAAGAGAGCTACCGTCTAGTTACACTGGCATGTTTTTATGTAAGAGCTTGGAAAAGATGGTCGTTGCATGACTTGTAAATGTAACATTTGTAAGTCGTTTGCATGCAAGAAGTATCATGTGAAAGTTACACATTTATTTTGCATGTTGTTAGAATTACATCTGAGAAAAAAGAGGAAAAAACAAATATTAATGAAGAACACAAGCGTAAAAAGAGTATTGTAACTAATTAGCACTAGTGTAAAAGAAAAATAAACATCACACTCCACCTCCTTAATGTTACAAAACAAATATAGTAATGGGATTCAGAGAAGTCATATAATCATGACGAATTATGCTTACTCAACGATTCTGTCAGTCACTCTCCTCCCTATCGTACTACCCACTAGGAGAGGGGACTGCAGAAAAGAACTGGACCGAATAAACCGCCATTAGTTTTGAACGAAAGTTTTCACCACACAGTCTTGAGAACTCGAAAAGTCAAAGTACGACGATATTTTCATGAAATAGAGAAGTGTCTGGCATCGCTCTCCAGAGGGCCATGAGGAGGAGGCTTCTGCAATTTACCCCTGAAGTTTTCGCTCTTTTCACCTTTCTCTTTCTCTCTTGTCTTTCTCTTCATTCATTTTCTCGTTTTTCTCTTCCTCTCCCTCGTCTCGGTTTCTTCATTCTGCATGGTCCATTCTCATTGTGCAAAATGGTATGTATATGTAGGTTTATGCGTGTATGTATGTATGTAGAATGTATGTATAAGTATATATACACACACATATATATATATATATATATATATATATTTAATATAATATATATATATTATATATACAAATGTGTGTATCATCCCATATCCTGTATGATTTTCCAATTTTTTTATCATTACTGAATAATAACACACAAAAAAGAAAACATGTCAAGTCATTTATATTATACGTAGATCAGGGGTTCTTAACAAGGAGTACTTGAACCACATGCTGGGGGTATGGGATTTGATCTCTGGATATTTGTATATATTTCATTTCAATCTGTCAATGTATAATTGGGAACATTCTGTAAATAAATAGCTATACGAAACTAAGAATGCTTTTTATTTTCTTGTATGTTCTATGCCTAGCTATTCATAATTGAAGTATGTATTAAACTAAGTTATACTGTCAATAAATACGATTTAAGTGAACTTAAGCAAAGGGGTATGGAACCATATTGGGCAATTTATTGGGGGGTATGGAGTCATCAAAAGTTAACGACCATCAACATCCTACAGACCAAAACCGCAAAATAAAACGTCAAAACAAAGATTTCTCAAGCTATCAATCAACCTGGATTTCAAGCGCAGAATTCAAACAAACGACAATGTCAATTACAAATACAAGTATGGAGAGAGACACGCGGACAGATGACGTCTCGATTATCAAATTACGAAACAGAATCTAAACACGTGCTACACATGTCACATTGTTTCTCGAGGAGTTTGTCGAACATTATTATATGACTATTATTATTATTGGATAGTTTAACTTAACGCAATCATATGAACTACGGAATTCTACCTGGCCGCTTCGCCAATATCGTTCTCTCATCAACACTGAGACTTAAATAGATATAAATGAATAAAGATATGAACATTTCACGAACATGTAACTGCAAGCACAGAAACCTATACAAAAGCAAACGAAAGTCGAATCCTTCATCACGTTATGATATTTGTGTTACATGACGATTACATAACGGTATCTCCACAAACGCACTTTCCAAACAAAAAGGAAAATGCAAATAAAATGGGAGGTAGGGTGAAACAAGACTTTCAGTCAGTGGTAGTTACAGAATATTCATGTTCGAGAATGAACTATGAAGAGAGAGAGAGAGAGAGAGAGAGAGAGAGAGAGAGAGAGACTATACGTCGATTACTTTAAACCAGTGATTCCCAAACTTTTTCTGCTCGTACCCACGGTTTTCTACATAAATGTCCTCAGATTATGGCCCTCTGCATTCTGCTACATGGCCCCCAGTTTGGGAAATACTGCTTTAAACATTCAGGGAGACGCATACTGAGAATATACGGAAAATAAACCACCTGGCTATAAACCAACGTCCTAAAATATTTGTGGGAAAACAAGGACTGTACGAACAGTAAGTTAAAATTCCATCACAAAAGCCCCTTGGACGAATACAAAGCGTCAGACAACATTTGGGTTTACCAGTTCAAGTTTACTACAGCTAATTAAGTGAGAGTAGCAGAGGTGCCTTTATTGATAGAAAAGGAAGAGGTGCTAGAAGCTTGCACCTTCATGAATTTCACAAACACTTCTCCAATTCTAGGTAAAAGATATCTCCCGTGGATTTATATGTATGTAGGTGGCACAGCCAGGCAACTACCGCCCTCCAGTCCACCCACAAGCAAATGGGTATCAGCGTCTGCTGGGGCCAAGGAAAAGCATGAAAAAAAAAAAAACGGAGGTTGGTAATGTCACCTCTAAAAACTTACTAAGAAACCGGCATTGTACACTACTGACGCTAGCCTCTTCTATGGAAAAAAAAGTGCATGGAAATATACATACATACATACATACATACACACACACACACACACACACACACACATATATATATTTATATATTTATATAATTATATAATAATTATATATATATAGGAATACGTGGGTATTTTACTTCTTCGATAGGCTATAGCCAAACGTTATTTTTTTTTTAAATTGGTTACCACATACGTCCGGATTTGAACAGCAAACTTTCTATCATACTGGAGTGAAAAAGGTAAAGCCGACGTTTTATCTGAATGTATTTCCTTCCTTTCGGAAGCTGGTGAGTCTGCGTGTTTTTTTAAATAAAGGGAGCAGGATATTGTGCAAGACTCAACCGATGATTATAAAAGTTTTGCTCGTATTATCTATTTATATTGGGGTTGGAGAGATAGGTGTATGTGGGCGGTATGATGGATTGTTCCAGTTACAGCTCAGTGACGTCATAGGCGGCTGATACTGATAATGAATTTCATAAAATATCTCTTCACTTAATTATGCTGCCGAGATTC
>NC_087212.1:34374313-34376813 GCF_015104395.2 Macrobrachium nipponense
ATCCACCTCCCTTCCCCCGGGGACAAGCCCCAACCCCCAACAATCCAACCGAAATGGCTTTACTTGTGTTAAAATGCAATTTATTAGGCACCTCCTTCTTCTTCTCCAGATTTCATACATAATGTATGAGGCGTTCTATGGCTGTATTATGACGCGGTGTATAATTTTACATGTGGCGACGGTGGCGGAAGGACGTCTGCAGGGTTACCAGAATGGATCCGGGTCGGTCCCACAACCATATCTTAGGAATACCATCGATGCACTTTGCGCGGTTTAAAGACAAAAATATGAAAGATCTCCTTTCAATGTGTGAGGAACTTTGTTTGCTTTCCGCACATACAGACACTGATACACACGCAGGCCCGCACACACAATTTATATATATATATATATATATATATATATATATATATATATATATATATAAATAGTATCATATTACCGTGATTCATATACATATATCGAACTACAAATGTTCTTTAATATCTAATTCGCTCTACCTCGGAATTAATATATTTTTTCATATATGTTTAACCGAGGGGGAATTTATTAAGGGATAATAGAATTAGCGATCGACAGGCGCGAATCATCGACCTCTCAATTCCAGGACTGGCAGTGAAGCCCCAGACCACCCCGCATACAATATTCAGAGAGAAAAAAAAAAAAACGAGGTTGCCTTTGAGGCTAGAATTGTCGGGCCCTGATACATCCGGGTGCGTTCTTAAGAGGGAATTTGATTAAATTTTACAAAAAGTTTATTGCTCTAGCTTTATAAATAGCGAAATTAGGTATCTTTCTTTTCAATTAAGATAATTTTTATAATTGGTAGTCTTTAATGCAAGACCCTTATGTTACTGGTTACTATCTTAATGAAATGGTTCAGCTTCATAGCAAATTATCGCTTTCACTTGAAAATGTCTTACTAAGGTTGAAAAATATGCCATGGGCTCGTGTCTACATGTTGTCCAGGGTCCTCGTTATTGTATACCGATGAATACTACGTTTTTTGAATGAGATGTTGGCCCACAGTTATGTTCAACAATGGTACGGTTCTCATTACCAACATCTTCAAACTATTAAGACAAAGCAATTTCATTGTAACAACTCAGTGACAGACCAAATATTGCACGAAATAATCAGGATTTTCACCTCATAAGAATATATACAATATTTTTTTTATTTTGGTGTTTTCCCCCCCAAAAATAAAAAAGGTAGCTTGTTGGCGAAGAGATTTGTACCGTGATATTTTCCTTGCAATCAAAGGAGGTATTGCTCAGACTTCATTTAATACAAAATTTATAGCTCTAACTTTAAAACTAACATAACTAGTAAACTCTTTTTCCATTGTTTAAGAGAATCTTTCCTTTGGACTGGAGGCCCTTAAATAACAGAATTAGAGAAGTTTCTTTTATTTCGTTTAAGACAACTTTTTTTTACCTATGGCCCTTTTGTTACTAGTAACAGCTTAAAGAAATAGCTCAGTATCCATAAGAAAAAATCTTTCTTTGGCATTGAAAACTGTCAAGGTTGAAATACATGTCGTGTCATGGGGCACGTGTCTATCTATCGTCTAGGGACCTTTCTGTTGTGTGGCGTTCAAAACTGAGTTTCAGAAATGGAAATAGGCCCAAAGTTGTACGCAACAAAGGTATAGTTCCTGTAACCAATATACTCACAAACATAATACACACACACAAACACACACACACACACACACACACACACACACACATATATATATATAATAGTATATATATTATATTATATACTCATATATAAACATATATACATGTGTGTGTTTGCATATATGTAGGACACACACACACAGATTATATATATATACTATATATATATATATATATATATATAATAATATATATATGTTCAAGATTTTAGCTAGAACCAAGGAAAGAAATAATATTTAACCCAAGTTTAATGTATCTATACGAGTTGCCCCTTCGACTTTGGAGGAATCCATTCTCCTTTTTCTTTTGAAAAGCTATCCTCATCTCCCATTGGTTGTTGGAATATCCCCTACAGGCATAGTGGGAGGAGCTATCCAGGAGAAAACTTGAAAAGGCCTTGAATCCAGGAGAGAGGCCTCAGAAGAGAGACGGGACTTAGGCTAGGTCAGACCACTGGCCCCTTACCAGATGCTGCTCCCCCCCCACCCCCCCCCCCCTTGGGCCTGAGTTTCCCATGCTTTGGGAAGCCCAAGTATATTGTAAAGTCCATAGTGTCCAGACTTAGAGAAGAAGACATCCTGCATCCTCTCTAAAGGTACTGTAAGGGAAATTCCATTTCAACCAGGGAATTGTTTTATCTTTGTCTGTATTTCATTTCATTTTCCAAGGCGACTTGTACAGTGTTTCATTCCCCTTCGCCATCTGGGCTCAATTCTGTAATTACTCTCTTGTGATACTAGTAACATTCCCCTAGTGAATTTAAGCCACGAAATAGTTCCTGCTGTGTAAATTTCCCAGTCCTTTCATTTCCCCCC
>NC_087212.1:34381813-34399313 GCF_015104395.2 Macrobrachium nipponense
TTTTCGTAGTTGCGTCTTTAGTATAACCTGTTAAAAAAGGTAAATAAGTGAACCAACATTATGAATAAAGAACAAACAAAACTTCCCCGAAGCTCGATAAACAAAAAAACAAGTCTAAAGGGGATATTGTCACATACGAGATAAAAGCGGAAAGCAAACAGGCCAAAGGTATACCAGACAGTCAACAAGCAATATTTTAAAAAAGAGAAAGCACAACGCTTGAAAATGAACAAGTGGGGCACTATGGCATTAAAACTGAAACAAAAACAAAATGTGGAACGTGTGAACTCCCGCAACCATAAAAAAAAAGTCGAAATATAAATGAAAATCTGCACCATAAAACGTACCTGTGTTAGATAAATAAACATCGTTGCATTTAATGTATAAAATAATAGCCCATTCTGAAATTTACATCTAAGAAGGATTCTTTCATATTTTTACGTGAACTCGAAAGCATTTATGGGTGTATGTTTTGCATATTCATTTCCACAAATAATAATAATAATAATAATAATAATAATAATAATAATAATAATAATAATAATAATAATAATAAAATAAAATAATAATAATAATAATAATATTATCATTATTATCAGTATTACCATCATCATTATTAAATTTATGCTCATTATTGTTAGTAATACATACTAAGTTGTTATTAAATTCCAGAATATAATTTTGCTATTAAGATAACAGTGAATCAGGACCTCTTGCGGTCGTCTTTAAAAGCGTTTAATTTAAGACCATGAAATAACTCTCTCTCTCTCTCTCTCTCTCTCTCTCTCTCTCTCTCTCTCTCTCTCTCTCTCTCTCTCATTAATATTACATGACGAAAGCAACTTGTAAATCCACCGGATGGCCACTGGAGGCACTTTTACGGCCCTGTAAAAATGCTCTTCAGAATCCCTGACGATCATAACGTTCGGTTTTAAGGGGGAAATCCCTGGAAACTGTTCCAGATTTCTTCCTTTTGGATCATTGAGCCTGAATGAATTTTAGCCCGGGTTTCTGAACACCGGCGGGAAATCCATGAATTTCATTCAGCGTTCGGAATTTAAAAAAAAAATAATAATAATAATAAAAAAAAAGGATTGCGGATCTGAGTGAAGTGTTCATGTAGTATATTCAGAGTCATGCCATAACAGCGCTCTTTCACTGCCGCTGCGTTAGTGATTTATTACAGTTGGCATGGCTAATATGGCAATATGATTAATTTCAATTTCATTTTGACTCTTTTCAACCTTGTTTGGTCGTGCTTTTGAGAAAATATGTCAACTTCGCAACCAAAATGCTTACTATAACTATGGGCATAGCATTTAAAGGTACGAGGAATTACAACTTAACACTCGCAAAAGTAAATGTGACAGATGAAAAACCTTGTATACAAAAAAAAAAAAAAAAATATTCGTAAGCCCCAAAGCCGATTGGCTCTGAATGAAAAAGCACTGGCACCAACATGCTGCATTGTTACTACGCAAATCTTATTATTTACTTCCAGTCTCTCTCTCTCTCTCTCTCTCTCTCTCTCTCTCTGTTATTCACACACACTCCGGCACACACATTTGTTTATATATATACATTTATATATATGTAGAATCTACTGGTTACTTTTTACCTAGATATATATATATATATATATATATATATATATATATATATATATATATATATATATGCAACACACTGCGGGATTCATTCATAATTCAACTTTATAGTCTCTTAGAGAATAGATTTAATGTTGAAATATACATACACATATATAATATGTATATATAATATATATAATATATACATATATATATATATACAGAGAGAGAGAGAGAGAGAGAGAATGTGGGGTATGTTGTTTGTTCATTAACATAAGGAGAATTCGCCCCTGCCAAATTTGTTTATCGCTGAACAATACTCCGGCGTCATTAAGCATATTGGTTCCAAGTCTGAGACAATTCAGAATTGAGAACAAAGCGATCTATATCACATTTCCCTTTTCTCCTTCCATAACCTTGAAGACAATGAATACCAGAAAGGTTACAAGACCCCGGAGGGATATGCTAGCGTTGTATCTCATGATTCATAACCGAACCTGTTCTGCGTAGAACGGTAACATATGAAGACACCATTCCTGACAAACGAAAGTATTATTAACTCTCTCCTTATTTGGAACCGAGGCATCTTCTCTCACTTCGAGATCCCCGATAATGTTAGGGAGCGTGGTACCTTATGTAAATGTAAAGTTAAACATACTTTACGGTAAACATCCGATCTGCCTTTAATCATACATATTAGTATTGTTTGTATTTATAAATCTACTAACTTGGTCTCATTTCTAACTTACAGAAATACGATTTATGGACATATTCCGTACATCATGTAATCAATTCAATTCAATTCTTATTAGTCGAGAATGAAAGCCATGGTTTTAAACACTTCTAATCAAATCCGAACAAATTATTTGACTAAATTATAATTGCAATATAATCTAGTAATATTAACGATTTGGCACTTTTTGTCTTTTAAACTTGGATCCAAAAGGTGTCAATAAAGTCAATTTCCCATATCTTCTGGTACTACAAAGGAAATGTCCCATATCTTACGGTACTGCAAAATAAATGTCACACATTCAACGGTACTACAAAGTAAATTTCCATAGTTTGCATAACTAACATTTCACTACAAAGTCAATTTTCATGTTATCTAATGACAATAAAGAAAGTTCCCACAATATGAATGTTACTACAATAAATGCTTCTACATTTTAACTGACATTTCAACATGAATTGCCATGTTTCATTCACCACTGCAGCAAGTTTCCACTGTTCGTGTGATGTATAACACAAGATTGCATATTGTAAGACACTAACCTAAACCTTCCATGTCATGTTTCTCGCAACACTACAAGTTTCCACATTTCGTGAGACGCTACAACTTGCACGTCCTGGTTTACTACGGCACAAAAACATACATTTTCAACTTTCAATCGCCACTGCATTGTTAGTGTCCGCGTTTTGTCCGACAGTAAAACTTAAGCCTCTATGTTTTGTGCGACGCTACAAGACAATTTTCCTTATAAAGAACATCAAAATATCTTTGCAGAATTATTAACAATATCTGGTCATCAAAACTTACAGTAACGTATGCATGCCTGGAACATTTGAAGCAACCCCAACAGGCCCCTTACTCAGATAAATTACAGCCCTGATGTCCAAAATCTGTTGCTATTCCCGACAACCATCTTTGATGAAATTGTTTTTAGACCCCCCACCCCCCTCCTTTATTTTAGCTTAATGCATCTTATGAACGGCTATATTAGATATTTGCCTTACAGAGGTCTGTAAGGCAAATATCTAATATAAACAGCTCTCTGGGCTGACAAAAACCTTATCAAAACAGACTGGAAAAAACCTCCCTTTTTCTTTTCATCTCATAGCTCTCTCCCTATATCTGCCCAATGCTTCTATGAATTCTAGGGCTGAGAACTAAAAGGGCCAATGTCAAAAAATGGCCGATTGTAGTTAAGACCGTCGCTAAACTAGAAATTTATCTCTGTTTCAGTGCTATAATGGCCAATGTTATAAGTTAAGCAATCACCCCCCCAAAAAAAGCTTTCGTTTGCTGTACTTACCTGAATTTTAATAAAGGAAGCAATATTTTAAATGCGTTTTTCTGAAAACATGGTTTTATGACATTGGCCCGTCTAGTTCTCAGCCCTCGAATTTTACCCATCCAGCACTGGTCAGTATTCACCGAGTAACTGCTGTAGACTAAAAACAAAGTAGGGGAGGGGAAGGGTAGAGGAGAGAAAGGGAAAAGAATGAATTGCAAGGAAGCTCCGAAAATTCACATTACAAGATATATTCGCCGAATCCGCGAACGTAAAGGCGTAAAATTCGACGAGCGCTGCCTTACCCGAGGCATTTGAAAAACACGCGGTCATAACTATCCCGGGGAAAGTTAGTGGGGTGCTATTACCTCGCCGTGGATCAATGAACGACCGGAGAAAAAAAAGGAATCGCCAACAGGAGTGAAGGTGGGTATCAATATTTCCCAGAAACGAGGTCGTTTGTTGCCTTAACTTGTGTGAATAAAGTGGGGGATTGAACGGATAGCGAGAGGATTAGCAGGTTGAGTAGCAGGAGGATTGAGAGGGAGAGGATTTGTAGGAAGGGCAATGAGGAAAAAGTGAAGGATGATGACCAGAAGAGGAGGATTAATAAGATGACTAGCTGAAGGATTAAGAAGAAAGTTATAAGAACAATAAGAGGATTAGTGATAAACGACAAAACAATCAATGTTAGTACAAAAATGACTAGAGAAAAATGTTTGTCATTGGAAGAAGAGCATTACTAAAAGGATAAAGGGACTCATTAAGAGGAAACGAAAAAGTAACAAGAGGAGATAAACGAATGATTCAGTGAAAAGGTAAAGAATGAGAATTGAGGATGAGTGAAAAGGCTTGAAGGAGGAGAACTAATAACGAAAACAAAAGATATGCATAAGATGAGCTTAAGAAACAAGATGACAAAGAAAAAAAAAAAAAAAGTAAGGACCATGAGAAGAACGGAAGAGATAAATTTAATAATATAAAAAGAGAGTAGTAAAACACAAAGTGATGAAAGAGAAGTCTGAAAAGAAAGACAAACAATCTTTCTCTTCATAATTCCCATCTCTCTCTCTCTCTCTCTCTCTCTCTCTCTCTCTCTCTCTCTCTCTCTCTCTCTCTCTCTCTCTCTCTCTCTCTCTCTCTCTCTCTCTCCCCACCTGAAGTGATGGATGACTGGACCAAAATTACAGGAGGCTCAAAAGTTTGGAAGGGATGCCGAGGAGGAGGAGGAGGAGGAGGAGGAGGAGGAGGAGGAGGAAGTTTCTTAGACGGCAGAAGTTTTGACTGAGAGATGAAAATTTCGGGTTCAGGCTGCAACAAAGGATGAGGGGTTCTCGACTTCTTGTTACGGCGGCGGTTATTTAAATCTAATAACGCGGGACGTGGAAAAGTTGGGGCTCATCGAGATGGTTAATTCCAGACACATTTGATCTCGGAAGGAATAGTGAGCAGCCTTTCCTAAATGAGAATGACAAATATTGAGACTCGCAAATCAACTGTTAAATACACTAGTTTAATGAATAGAAGTAATCTGATACACGAATAACGTATAGACTTTATGCCAAATCTGTCTCCACATTGGTTAAAAGAATCGCCATTTCACCCTGCAAACATCAATCAACCTTGAAAAAGAACTAAGGTGTTCTCACCAGAAATAGCAAACACCTGTAGAGGCCAATGAGGCGGAATGTTTTCACTTCTATGCTTGTTTTTCACTACTTTGTTTCGTGAATCGTAAGGACGATACCCTTTCGTGACCACAAAACAATTCCTCTGATTTGTCAAGATGATGCAATGTAACAATGTGAAACACTCAACACTACTTGCAGTTCTCAATAGAAAACTGTATCAATGGTAGCCATTCTTTACATAAAAGTGGCAGCCCTATTAAATTATGGTATACTCGTATACTACGTGACACCCCCATATATATTAAATGGACACTTGAATTGAACGCTTTACACTTTCAATTTACAACGATAATCAGCCTTTGTTCTACCTATACAGCTTTTCAATAAAGTTAGTAACATGAACAAAATATGCAGAATAATCAAAATAAAAGTGGCAAGTGCGTCAGACTCACAGCAAAGAGTAACACAAAGCATCACAATGCAAGGCTTATACTTCTTCATACCATAAAACAAGGAGTAGTTACATATGATACCAGATACTATCTACTAAGCATTCGACCCTGACAAGTAATTGTATTGAAGAATGTCACAGTTAGAAATAAAGGCAAGAAACTACAACTGCAGGTATACTAAATGAATGTAAGGGGCCTGTTGATGAGGAAACGCCCCAAAGACACACTTAAGCCAACTAAACGTTCTTCAGCAGTTTATCAATATAGTATATGGGCCTGTAAACAATATAGTATATCGCCCCTGTAAGGGTCAATGGAAGTTCCAAAATAACTTCATTGGGCCGAACGCAACAAAATGACCCCATGGACGCAGAATGCATCTCAAATAGGCTATTAATACAGACCACAGCTAGAATATCACCATCAGATTTTGTAGGTAATGCAAGCATTTTGTTTTTCTCACAACACAATTCCTATTATTTCACTATTACTTATCTACGTTATTCCCTTTCCCGCTCCTCCACATAGTACACTCTTTCCAGTGGTATGTCATTTATTATTACATATTGACCAATTATTACAAACGTTAATAAAATGACCGATAAGGACTGCACCAAAGTAAGGGAATTATTAAAATTAAAGAGGCTTAGACGCTTCATTTAAAATACGCAGCGTACAATTACTGCTAATTTATGTGGACAGTACCATATCACACTTGAGGTATGCCATTATATTACGGACCCACTTCCTCTTTAAACTTTCACAACACATTCATCAGTAAAAAGGAAATATCATGGTTGGGAAAATTTACGAAAACTTAAAAATTATTAGCATATGTAAAGAAACAATTTTATTCATATTTCGCTATTAAAAGGAGGCACAGGATATCTATTCTCAAAACATTAGGTTAATCTCTTGGAATATTTTTGGCCTCTAGCGGAACATTCCTCTCCTAAACATGTTCTCCAAAAACTTCAAAAGCATCATTGCATTGCAAGAAACGCTCCTCTGGCCACATGACCTTGCCATCTGCGATTCAATTCATGAAGATTTCAGAACCTTCTCGACTTCATCGATGCAAGTTACAGATCAAATCATACCCGGTCGCCCGAAAGGGGGCCTTTCTTTCCTGTGGCACAAATCGTTAGACAATATGATAAAGGTGATGACTTACAGGAGTGAAAAATTGCTGGGGCTTCAAGTGACAGTTGGGAACTCTAAAATCCTAATAATTGATATTTATATGTCATGGGAAAATAACAATAATTTTGATCATTACTGCATGATCCTAGGGGAGTTACACAGTATTATTCATGATTCTCCTGCTGATCATATTTGTATAATCGGGGACCTTAATTCTCACCCCACAAAACAATTTTATAACGAACTTACTCACTTCTGTCAAAATCATGCTCTCCAAATTAGCGATGTAATGCTCCTCCCTCCCACCTCCTATTCATACGTACATAATAGAGCGGACGCTATTACAACCTCCAGGCTGGACCACTGCATCACATCTTCACAACTTCATGATTCTATTATGACCTGCAATATTCACTATGATCTTGCAACGGGCTACGATCACATCCCATTACAGGTGTCATTCAGTACCCCATCCCTCCCTACCGTGAACCCCCTAACTCACCGCCCACCAGCGGTAAACTCGGATTCTAAAAACCAACAGAAAACCAGATACTTTAGGGCGACCACGGAAACCAGGTTGCGGTCAATAGTTCAACCGGCAGACGCCTTACTTTGTACTAACACAAATTGTAGAAATGACCACCACAGGAGGGATCTGAATGAATTCTATTCGAACATAACCTCAGCTATGCTTGCTTCGGGCAGGACTGCCTATAGATTTCGTCAAGGTAATTCTCGTAATAAACCTGGATGGAATGACTTGGTTAAAGATCTGTATGCATACTCACGAGAAATGTTTTTACTGTGGAGGCAAAATGGTAGCCCGAGGGAAGGGCACACTGCATTACTAATGAGACAGGCGAGAGTGCAGTTCAAACTTGCTCTTAAGCACTGCAGGTTAAATGAAAAACAACTAAGAGCCGATGCAATGTCTAGAAACTTAGAATCTGGTAATTATCCTCGTCTTTGGAAAGATATCCAGTCCTTATCACAGAGAGTAGGGGAAGCAGTCGGAGACGAAGCTATCGCAAGTATGTGGGGCGATCACTTCAACAATATCCTGAATTGCATAAGTGATCAAGATTCCCGAAGGGATGTAGATAACCTCCTTACTGACAACATTCAATTTCATTTTGCAAACCGTATTACGCCAGGTAACATCAGCGATGCCATAGACAGCCTACCTAATAATAAATCGGCCGGCTGTGATGGTCTTCCCGCAGAGGCTTTCAAATTCTGCCATCCGATAATTTGCATTTTGCTAGCTGCCCTATTCACGGTTTCTTCCGGACTCCTTACTCTTTCTTCACTTGATACCATTAACAAAAAAACAAGCTAAAGGATGCAGCTGACCCTGGCAACTACCGGCCGATTGCAATCACAACGATCGCATCGAAGATACTTGAGTCGGTTCTTCTAGTGAGACTTCTCCCCTTTTTACACATCACTGACAACCAGTTCGGGTTTAAAGCAAACCACTCAACCGACACCTGCATCTACATACTGAAAGAATTACTGAACTACTACCTATCATCAGCCTCTCCTGTTTTCCTTTGTTTTGTAGATGTGAGAAAAGCATTTGCCAGAGTAAACTATCTGAAGCTCTTCCTGAAGCTGCATAAAAGGGGCACATAACTATATCTAATTGGCATTTTACATTGCTGGTTCTCCACAGCAATTCTGTGTCAAATGGGGTAACGTATTATCGTACACCTTCGGCTTACCTAAACGGGCTTTGGCAAGGGGGCATTCTCTCTCCATACCTATTTAATACGTACACAGATGCCTTGAATGTCAAACTGAAATCATTCCCAATCGGATGCGCTGTCAATGAAACAACTATAAACAACCTCTGTTACACCGACGATATGGTTCTGATTTACACATCACTGCAAGGTCTCCAGCGACTCGTCGACACTTGCCGCCAATATGCAGAGGAATTTGATATCCTATACTACAACGAAACCAAGTCCCAGTGCATGTCGCTGCTCCCGAGATCGCTTAAGCATATTGCAGAACCACAAATTTTCCTCGGAAACCATCGGCTGGAATTTGTGCTCGAATTTCCGTATTTGTGGGTCACATTATCACCGGCGACCTAAAAGATACGGCAGACATTGAACAGAGGCGTCGTAAACTATATGCAACTGGCAACATGATTGCAAGGAGGTTTGCCTTCTGTCACCGAGACGTGAAACTGCTGCTCTTCCGTCGTACTGCTACAGTATATATGGGTGTTCCCTCTGGACGAACTATACCCGAGAGACCATGAGACGCATCACTGTTGTGCACAATGACATTCTGAGACACCTCACAAACACTCCGCCACACACATGTTCATAGTAAACCACCTGGACAATTTAAAAATCGTTGTTAGGCGAACAATGTCCAGTCTGGTACCCCGAGTGAGAAACAGCAGCAACTCGCTCATACAAAGCATCCTAAGGAGTGAAGCAAGAAGAAGTGAATTGTGGGAAAAATGGGAAAATGAGGCCTTTGTCCCCTGAAGGACTTAATCTCTGTATTGGCAAGATGTCACCTACAGATTTTGTCATTATTATATTTATTGCTGATATTTTAATTTTTCATTATTACTGTGATTACTATCATGTTACAGTTTTTTTACATTCAATTTTCGTATTTAGCCCTCTGGACCTGACTACTGTAACCACATATTCATACACACACATATATATATACACAAATATACATATATACATACATACATGCAGATACACACGCACAAACAGTCAGAGGTCATATTATAGATTTCCTGTTTTTGGACACCATTTCCACTAAAATAAATCTACTGATAATTGAATTGAATTGCTAATGGATTTCGATGGAAATCGTGTCTAAGATTACTAGCCAATCACACACACACAAAAAAAAAAAAAAAAAAAAAAAAAATATATATATTATATTATATATATATATATTATATATATATATAATCGATAGATAGATAATAGATATATAATACGTAATTAATATATTATAATTAATAATAATAATAATAATAATACAATAATAATAATGAATAATAATAATAATAAGCTGTATTTCCAAATTGCCTATGCCGTCATAGCCACATTCCCAAATTACTACAGCTTTCCTACGCCCCATTCCCAAATTCCTATAGTTTTCCTAAGCCACAGTTCCAAATGATTACTGATTTTTAAGGCTCAATCGCAAATTCCTACTGCTTCCCTAAACTGTATTCCCAAATTGCCTAGGCTTTCAAAAGCCACATTCCCAAATTCCTAGTTTTCCTTAGCCCCATTCCCAAAATCCTGCAGTTTTCCTGAGCCACATTCCCAAATGATTACTGATTTCCTAAGCCCATTCCCGAAATTCTACTGCTTCCCTGAGCTGTATTTCCAAATTGCCTAGGCCTTCCAAAACCCTCTTTCCAAATTCCTAGTTTTCCTAAGCCACATTCCCAAATGATAACCTATTTCCTAAGGCCCATTCCCAAATTCCTTCTGCTTTCCTAAGCTACACTGAAATCCCCGACTCAACGTGCCAAGTTCTCCCCCCCAACCCCCGAACCTCCCCCCCAAGAAAACATTGCGTCACGTACCCCACCAGTCCTTCAGCAGCTCGGCATGACCGAGAAGGCACCCGTGCAAAACTCCCTTCCCCTCCTATTTCACTATCTTTATTTTCCCCTCCCTTCTCTTTTCTCGCCTTTTTCAACCCCCTCTCTCACAATTCCGTCGTTTCCAGCTTTCCAATTTCCCCTCGAGTGTTATCCAGGAGACCGTTCCATAACCCACAACAAGAGAAACCAGCGACGGCCATTCTGGGCCTTTGCCATTCCTCTCACGGCGTGGCACAGAGACCTTATGGTATTTGCCCTCCAGTCGTCTGGGGAGAGAGAGAGAGAGAGAGAGAGAGAGAGAGACTTCTTTCCTGTTTTCGCTTTAACTTTTGGAGCCCTTGTGTTGCTCACATTCTCGAAGAAAAAACATTTCACGAAGTTTTATCAGAAAGAAAGTGAAGGGAAGAATAACCAAGAGTAAAGCAAAAAGTACGATAAAAAAAAATCGTAAAAGAGATTCGAAAAAGAGGAAAGATGAAGCAAGGTGGCACATGGGAAGAGGAAGTGTATAAAAAGAAAACAGTGAAATGAAACGGAAGAGAAACGGACATGAAAGAGATAATCCTCTTGATGGAGAACGGAAAAAACTTACTAAATAAACACAAATAAAACACGCTTTTAAAACAGATGAACTGAATGGAAAGAAAAAGAACCAAGAAAGAAGCATGAAGTGACTGGTATCAAACAAACGCGCGCGCGTATGAGTTTGTATATCACATGACCCACAAGTTACGAGAACTTAAAATGTAGAACCCTATGACAACGTATGAATGAGCCACAGTCAGGGATATCTCCCCGACATCTAAAGCGAAGAATAATCCACTAAACTAGAGTGAAAAAAAAACATGAGACTCAAGTGTCAACAATTGTTCGCATTTAATATCCCGACAGAAGTCACTCTTCTGAGTCTGTCGGCGTCAAAATTCTTTACACGAATTATTTATGAAGCCACTTAAGCACTGTGGAAGGGAAACCTGGAGAACTATTCTGTAAATAATCTTTTCTTTTATACATTATTTTATCTTTGATGCCAATAACACAAAATTAAAAGTATTTTTTCGGGTGGATTTCCAGGAAAAAAGTGAGGAATTTTACTGATCGTGGAAATTTGCTTTATTTTATCATCTAAATTTTTTCTGGCATTATTTTTTGTTTGTGCGTCAGTTTCTTGTTGATTTCAAGTTCAACTTCAAGCTGGAAAAATTACGCCTATTGAATAACAACGAACCTTTTTCTTACACATTTACCTAATTGATTTGATTTATCTTTTATTTATCATTAGCACTAAGGAAGATGCAGCTATGAAATTTTATATCTATTCCGCTTTACTCTCAAAATATCTTATGTATGTAAGACTGAGAGAGGGAAAAGAATTTAAATCTGGCAACGTAAGATTAGGAAAGATTTAATGAGTCTTATGACCAAGGGGGGTTTGAATGACTGGTTTCATCCAACTTACGTCACATCAAAAAGTTCACTGACGCAGAAAGACTATTTGAATAAATCTGGATTACATGTACGTATATCTACAGACAAATTTCAAACGAAAGGAGAATTTGGAGTCTTAAACTTTAGAAGTCACTGGCACAGAATTAATAATAACAATAAACAATAACGATAACGATAACGATACGATAACGATAAACGATAACGATAACGGAACGGATAATGATAATGATAATGATAATGATAATGATAATGATAATGATGATGGTGATGATGATGATGACGAGACGAAGAAAAACGTAAAAAAGAAAGACCAGAAAATCACAAAACTGAGGTCCTTTTACGATTTCAAAGTTTAAAAAAAGTAATTCGTTATTTAATTATTAAAATTTCCGTACACAAGTTTCAAGGTTCTGTCTTGACAAAGGTCTAAGTTATTCAAGGTCACAGTCCAAAGTGTAGAAATAGACGAACAAGTTTTTTTTTTTTTTGTGACCGCACAGGCTATTGCTCCTAGTAGTGCCCGTAGGAAAAGTCCATCAAAGAACTTGGATCTACTACTTTTCAACCTTAATATACTCATAATGATTAAACTGGTAGATAAAACACGCAGGACAAAGGTGCACCTAAGATTAACTCAACTTACTATTGGAATGAAATTTGAAAGGAACTGAACCAATAGTTGTCACAATACAAATAGCAATCATTATTCTAATCGGCGCATTTTTTCCTACTATGAAAAAAACTAGTCGACACTTAAAATCATTTTGCTTTTGCTTTTATATAGAAACTATACATACAAATGTAACTACCCGTGACAAACACAGTAGGTACAAGTAGCAACCACTGGAAAAGAAGTTATAGACGGTTCCAAGCGGTTCTGTGTTTTATGCACGCACTGAAAGCGACTGGCACCTATAATCTTCGATTTATTCATTTTTAGTGCTTGTTTTTTCTTTCAAAACGTTCTTATCCTCTTCCTTTTCCCCTCCTCAAACATGAAGGCTTTCCAAGATATTTCGATAAGTCATCTTTCTCCCTCGTAACCCTCTGACAATCAAAGGTATTGTCAGGTCAGTTATGTCAAAAAAATTCATCCGTCCTTCCTCGTAACAATATTCACAAACCAAAGCACATTCGCTTATTAAGTCATACACCTGGCTGCAATCTATACTACCGAAGGTAAATCTGATTAGAATTTGAAGACAGTGATGCAAGAAAGGCTACAAAACTTAAAAGTCCTCTATTGACTTCTGCAAGACCCCGTGCAGAATCTCTTCCAAAAAGCGTATGTTCCCAATCTCATTCTTCTTTTCTTTACCCCACCCCCCGCCAATCCACCACCCATTCATCCCCCAATCCAATTCAAATCGTCGTTTCCCGTCGCTTGGAGAGGATGCCATTTCTTGTAAGTACCGCTCAAAGCGTTCCTAATAGCCAATCTTCAGGTCATCAAGGGACACCTGCAACACACCTTCAGTGCCTACCGCAGCAGTAAACGGGGCTCTAGCATCCCGTTCCATTGACACTATATGTCTACGCACTAGCTAATAAACACATCTCACCTGACGCGCGCCGGCTGCACAGAAGCGACGGAGAGCGACGCGGGAAAGGTAAAAATAACAAAGATTGGGGTGGCAAAAGTCTGCGGACGTCATTCACCAGTTTACGGAATTCGTCACTCAAAAATACAAGATTTGACTCAACAACAGATTGTGGCAAAATAACACCCACGAACTAAAGTAAGTTTTCGTAAGGGATGAAATTCGAATAAAGTATTTTCCCGATAAGTCTATATGTATATCATTCCAAAAAGCAAAGTGCAGCGATGCTTTTTCTGACAGACAGGCAGCATTCGGTACGTGAGAGGAAGGAAGGGGCAAAGGAGTAAATGTTTGTTTCCAATTCTACCCTTTCCGCTCGACAAAATGGAAACAACCCATCCATAAACAAAATTTCCTTTTATACTTTTCGCAGCAAACACGACAAGGAAATATTCACACGGAATCCATTATGGAAAATGGTTCAGCCAACTACACACTTTAGGACAAAAATCTGTTCACATTTTTCCTCGGGATTTTTCTGGAATTGGAGCGCTCTTCCAATGTGGGCCTCCATCGGTTGCGTTTGCCTCTCACACAACCAAAAGGAGAAAAACACATACTCACACAACAACAACACGCAGTTACCCATGTGTCTACTGTATGTTAACTGAAAGTATACATGAATACAACGAAAAAATACACATGAATGTTTAATGTAATCATTCATTTGTCTGAACAAGAACGTACATCCACAAAACAAACATACATATATGCACAAATATACTTCTTCATGTACATACACAAACACACACACAATATATATATATATATATATATATATAATATATATTATATATTACACATAATATACAAATAATATCTATATATATATATATAGATATATATATGTATATATACATATCATATATACATACATACATACAATATATATATATATATATATATATATATATATATATATATATATGATAAGCTGTACTCACAGCATAGCTGAGCGTTGCACCACTATATTATATAGAACCAGCCGACGACTTTTTATAGGGTGAAATCAACCAAACTGGGAGCACTTGCTACTTCCCTGGTAGTGCCAACATTTTTGCTAGGTCTGTGTATCACTCCCTTCCATAGCTACCACAGGTCACCAACAGCGAATGGGGAATGCAACTTTATACTTTAGGACTTGAAAAGAAACCATAAGGCTCCACCACTCCAGTGTCACCCACTCCGAGGTGAAAAAGGGTATGTAGAAAGAAGAAAATTATAACAAATTTATTTGTAACACAACGTAGCTGCTAACCTTAATAACTATTTTTATTCAGTAAAAAATGCACCGTAAATATATTTTGACATGAAATCCTCCATATGAGCTTACCAATTGTAATGAAGTAATACTTTTAGCTATAAGCATTCTATTTCACATTTTATCTTTGTATATTATACGAGTAATACAATTCAACAAAATACTAATCTTGAGCTTAATTATGCAGACTCCTATACGAAGGGTTTCTGCTCCTAGTAGTCTGTGCAGTGCTCTGGGAAATCACTGGCCTCGAAATCATCACAACTCCACTTCTTCCTTCTTTCATAACTACAAGTGACTGAGTCAACGCCCATTACAGCCACTTCTTTCTTAGCAGGACGCCACTTCACAGGACGTACATGAATAAATGATAGACAATGACGAATTTCATCTGCGGGAGGCCCTGAGAAGTCAGAAAAATTGGCCACAGCTGGATGACATGTAAACGTCAGAGGCAAGGACCCCCACGTACACTGCTCTGAAAACTGCAAGGAACCACTAATCAAAGGAACCAAGGCTGACTCAAACGTCTGCCTTGACTAAGGTCTTTAAAGACGCTATATAGTAACAATAATACAAACAAGCGTTTTTTGTACATTGTCCATGAAACTCTCAGCCGCGGTCCACCAAACTTTCAGACACGGCCCAGGGATGGCCTGTTTTGTTGGAACTATAGCGGTGCCAGACACACGATCATGACTAAATTGAACATTAATTATAGTCAAAACTACTGAGGCTAGAGGGCTGCAATTTTGTATGCCTGATGATTGGAGGGTGGATGAGTAACATCCCAATTTGCAGTCCTCTAGACTCGGTAGTTTTTAAGCTCTGAGGGCGGACAAAAAAAGTGTGGACGGGCAGACAAATAGCAATCTCAATAGTTTTCTTTTATGGAAAACTAAAATCCCTGGTATGGTACAGACGACCAAACGGGCAGCCTCTCAAACTGTAATGGCTGCATCTTCATTGAGAACTGTGCTTTTATTTGAGGGAATTCTGAATCAGACACTGCTCAAAACTGTTACAACAATGATGAAGAAGCATTTTTTAAGTGACATGGAAAAATACAGAAATATCAAGTGAATAAACACTACATAGTGTGCTTAAGAGTATTAATTTACTACTTGTAGGATGACATTCGAGATATCCAAGGTAACTGAAGTCATGCAAAAGGTCTATGCGATACTTTGTAACGCTGGGTTATGGGTTACTTTCGACTCTTGAATGACGGAATGCGAGTTCACTTCACTGATTTGTGTTTAATATTTGATTCTAACGATATACAGAAATTATCCTAGTGAAATTGTCTCCACGTTTGACCAAGTACTGAGGGGAGCTGTCAGTATTTTGCTTCCAATAGAGCAATTAACCTGAATGATTTTATCTATACTATTATTTTTTAAAGTCAACTGAATAGTTCTAGCACTCACTGACACTTCATTATTAATTATTCTTCCTTCTTTGCTAAAATATTTCATTGCTGGTTCTTTCTTTTGCTTGCCTTTTGTTGAGTAATCTTAAAGATCAAAATAGTCGTCTGGCATTTTTCTGCTTATCACTTTGACCTTGGAACGTATCATATCTGTGTGCTATGGTAAATTGAATGCGGCTAATAAAAGGCCAAAAGAAACAAAATGAGGTAAAGTATTACGATAATTCAGCAAACACGTCAATAGATATCAAATCAAATGAGATGATTAGAAATAAGGAAAGAAGAATGTAATAACAAAATACTTCACAACAAAACGTCTTTGGGTGGAAAAAAAACAGAGAATAATAAGAAAAAAAATGACAAGAAAGGTCAAAAGAATAACAGGGCCTTTACATTGTTTGCCGTATATTCCAAAACTTCAGGTTAAGATTTGCCCTCTATCATAAAGTAATGAAACTTCAAATTTATCTCTGAAGTCTCTAATCTGAAGTATCAAAACATTCAACTGATTTAAATCATATGGTTTTGCTTCTCTGAGATATAAATACTTGCATAATCCGGGAACCATAAAGTAAATGTGAATTGGAAGGGGCAATCCAAACATGGGTTAATAATAGTAATAATAATAATCTAGACTGTAAGGATTGTATCTGGGGACATCAGGATAGTTTTTTGAATAGAAATGTGTGCCTTGGTCAAGATACAAAAAGGCAAAGAGACAAGGACTGAAGGGATAAAGCTACCAAATGGGAATAGCATCAAACACGTAGACAAGACAGGATACAAAATACTTCTGAATAATAGAAGGAGAGGATATAAAACACCAAGAGATGAAGGACACGATCAGGAAAGAATATATGCAGAGATTTAAGGCGATACTGAAGTCAAAACTAAACGCCGGAAATTGGTAAAGCAAGGAGAGAGAGAGAGAGAGAGAGAAGAGAGAGAGAGAGAGAGAGAGAGAGAGAGAGAGTCAAACGAAAGCTTGCGGAACAGACAGAAGAAAATTCGGGTATTTTGGCCTTAATAACAGAGAGGCGTCATCTGAGCGGAAGATGGCTTTGGATAATTAACCATTGCTTTACCATTCGAAGAAAATCGTACTTGAGATTCAAATTCACGAAGACAGAAATGCAGATATTTGCTTCTTTCGTAGATCTCGTCGAGATTATGCTATTTAAAGATCCAAATGAAATTCTTGCCTTTGAAGGGAAATTGACGAAAATTATAGATAAAAACAGACACACAAAAATGCACACACACACATATATGTATGTATGTATGTATGTATATATATATATATATATATATATATATATATAT
>NC_087212.1:34409313-34426813 GCF_015104395.2 Macrobrachium nipponense
GCAAGGAAATTATCAATGCCAAAAAAAATCTAAAATGGGGTTTTATATACAAATAAACAATAATCAAACATCTAACAAATACTAATAATACCCGACTACTAATTATTTTTGGTCGTTATCAATATCATTATTGTTAAGACTAAATAAAGAATTTTCATTGATATATGAAAGATAAAAATATCCCCCCTAACCATTATAAATTGAAAGTCACAACATTTTACAAGTGAAGCGGAGAGAGAGAGAGAGAGAGAGAGAGAGAGAGAGAGAGAGAGAGAGAGAGAGAGAGAGAGAGAGAGATCCATCAACAAGGAGGACCATAAAGCAGGAACAAAGGGGCTGTACATATTCAAAGAATGCATAAAAAGGGGGCCACGAGTAGACAGCAGAATCCACAATAGGGAGCTGGAGTCAGAGTGAAATGAATACAAGACGAAGAGAGAGAGAGAGAGAGAGAGTTTAATGACTATTTGAAGGGAGTATCATATAAGATCCGACGTAATGAATGCCAGCGGAACAATAGGAGGGCATCGTTTCCGTTCAAAAGGGCCAGTCCTTCCCGCCCAAAATTCCAGAAGATCAAACGACCCCAAAAGGAACAGGAGCGACAACTGGTTGTATCAGGGTTGTATTGTCAACAACTGAGGAGGATGGATCACTGTCGGACAGCCACTGCGAGAAGATTCTGAACGAAAGACTCAACACAGAGTGGGAGAGAGAGAGGGGCTTTCGAGAAACAAATAAATAAAAAAAAAGAGAGAAAACAATAAAGAGCTCCAACACATTGCCTTGAGTGACCAGATGGAATGTTTCACAGTCCAAAACTACATTTGCAAACGCGAAGAAGGTCGAAGGGCTGATCTGATCTGCCTTCAATTCTTGACTAGAGGAACTCGAGAAATTTCGGGGCAGGGGAGCGGGGGTTGCATATTACGGAATTCGATATTAAATAAGAAATAAAACAAAAGAACAGAGTTCCAAACTCGACATCATATATGAAATACATTCGTAAACTCCGCATCAAAGGAGAGATACTATTTTACAGACAGTCACGAACTCGACGTAAAATTTAGCGATATTTTAACGGAAGTGTGAAGGAGGGTTTTCATCATCTCAATGTTATTATTGGATGAGGTCTTTTCTTGATCTTTACGGGTCTTCTAGATCTGCTTGCATTTTCAAACTAACAATGTTGTTCCCTTTAGTCAATTAACTTCAGTCAGAAGAAAAGTTTTTTTTTTTATTTACATACCCGTAATTCAAATATGAACGTTTTAAAACAAGAATAAGAATTTAACATCAGATCATTTATCTTGAATCTAAGGGCTCTTTCATTTCTCATTCTCCCACAATAATCTGAAAAGAATTTGTCTTGGGGTCGGCACGAAATACAGTTACATACATGGCCAAGATTACGGGTCTATTTTTCCAGCGAAGGCTTTAAGACTATTTAAAAAAAAATAACAGGAAATTCACACAGTTTTCTGTTTATAACATTACAAGGAAATATGGAATTATCCTAGAATATATGTTTGTGTCAGTTTTCCTGTATTTACTTTTTGTCGCCTTAGACACCTTTTGCATCAATATATATATATATATATATATGATATATATATATATATATATATATATATATATATATATATATATATATATATATATATATATATATACATATATACGTGGTACCTCGAGATACGAAAGGCTCAACTTACGAAAAACTCGAGATAAACCGACCAGCCCATTACGAAAAATTTAACGGCTCTACATACGAAAAGTTTTCAAGATACAAAAGGTTTCTGAAAGTCCGAGATTCGCCCGGATAACAATTTTGAAAATCACGCCGCACGCCGCCATCTTGGTATACTAGTAGACTCGCCACCATCCTCCTGCTCTCCCATTGGTTCCTGATGCTAGTTGCGGCCATGAAATCCTTCTCTCCTATTGGCCAGCATCCCTCCCATCATGCATCTACTATGTACACGTGGTGGCATGGCTCGGCCACTCAGTACCAGCATTGTTATAGTAAGCCACGCTGGTTTTATTCGTTTTTCGGGATCGTCAATGTGTACGTAATATTTAAAAAAAAAGTGACCAAGATCTCTCACATGGGATAAGTGATCAAGGTTCTCTCTCATGGGATAACTGGAAACTTTGCAAGGTTGGTAGAATCTCCACTCCCTGCTGAACAGAGGGTGTAGACCAATCATTTACAACATGCATACCAGTATGTAGTGTACGTATAATCAAGGCACTTCAGTTTATGTTGAAGGTCAGCAGCTGAACATTCAGAACCCAAATCAGTTGCAGAGAGAGCATTTGGTTGAACAGGGTTTTGATGGACACCAGGGCCAACAGTCATGAGGTCCAAAAAAAGAAAAGTTGAAATTCTGTATAAAAAAAAAAAAAAAACCTACGCAAAGTAAAAAAAAAGTACATTTGTACCTCGATGTATGTATATGAATCACGGTAATGTGATATGACTCATAAACACACACACATACGAATCTATATATATATATATATGAATAATTATCACATCGAACCGTGATCCATTATATATCAATTCAAGCTACAAATGTCCTTTAATATCTAAATTCACTTTACCTCCCAAATGATATATTTTCATATATGTACCGAAGGGGAATTTTTTTAATTGATAATAATTTCGTCCCCCCATGGGATCGCCAACCACCGTCCAAGTGGACGGGGACGAAATCAGGACAGTCAGTGACGCTATCCAATCAGCCAACAGAGACGCTATAAGTTCATATCGATTCTGACCTTACATATCACCCTCGATCTGGGCGCTTTCGTAATTAGAATCGATATGAAACCCCGTCTACCATGTTGGCCCAAATCGAGCGTTTGACAGCACGTAGCCTTTTGTTATGAATAATTATCACATCGAACCGTGATCCATTTATATATCAATTCAAGCTACAAATGTCCTTTAATATCTAAATTCACTTTACCTCCCAAATGATATATTTTCATATATGTACCGAAGGGGAATTTTTTAATTGATAATAATTTCGTCCCCCCATGGGATCGAACCACCGTCCAAGTGGACGGGGACGAAATCAGGACAGTCAGTGACGCTATCCAATCAGCCAACAGAGACGCTATAAGTTCATATCGATTCTGACCTTACAAATCACCCTCGATCTGGGCGCTTTCGTAATTAGAATCGATATGAAACCCCGTCTACCATGTTGGCCAAATCGAGCGTTTGACAGCACGTAGCCTTTTGTTATGAATAATTATCACATCGAACCGTGATCCATTTTATATATCAATTCAAGCTACAATGTCCTTTAATATCTAAATTCACTTTACCTCCCAATGATATATTTTCATATATGTACCGAAGGGGAATTTTTTAAATGATAATAATTTCGTCCCCCCATGGGATCGAACCACCGTCCAAGTGGACGGGGACGAAATCAGGACAGTCAGTGACGCTATCCAATCAGCCAACAGAGACGCTAAATAAGTTCATCATCGATTCTGACCTTACAAATCACCCTCGATCTGGGCGCTTTCGTAATTAGAATCGATATGAAACCCCGTCTACCATGTTGGCCAAATCGAGCGTTTGACAGCACGTAGCCTTTTGTTATGAATAATTATCACATCGAACCGTGATCCATTTATATATCAATTCAAGCTACAAATGTCCTTTAATATCTAAATTCACTTTACCTCCCAAATGATATATTTTCATATATGTACCGAAGGGGAATTTTTTAATTGATAATAATTTCGTCCCCCATGGGATCGAACCACCGTCCAAGTGGACGGGGACGAAATCAGGACAGTCAGTGACGCTATCCAATCAGCCAACAGAGACGCTATAAGTTCATATCGATTCATGACCTTACAAATCACCCTCGATCTGGGCGCTTTCGTAATTAGAATCGATATGAAACCCCGTCTACCATGTTGGCCAAATCGAGCGTTTGACAGCACGTAGCCTTTTGTTATGAATAATTATCACATCGAACCGTGATCCATTTATATATCAATTCAAGCTACAAATGTCCTTTAATATCTAAATTCACTTTCGTCCCCGTCCACTTGGACGGTGGTTCGATCCATGGGGGGACGAAATTATTATCAATTAAAAAATCCCCTTCGGGTACTATATGAAAATATATCATTTGGGAGGTAAAGTGAATTTTAGATATTGAAAGGACATTTTGTAGGCTTGAATTGATATATAAATGGATCACGGAGTTCGGATGTGATAATTATTTCAATAACAAAAGGCTACGTGCTGTCAAACGCTTCGATTTTGGCCAACATGGTAGACGGGGTTTCAATATCGATTCTAATTACGAAAGCGCCCAGATCGAGGGTGATTTGTAAGGTCAGAATCGATATGAACTTATAGTCGTCTCTTTGGTTGGCTGATTGGATAGCGTCACTGGACTGTTCCTGATTTTCGTCCCCCGTCCCACTTCGGACGGTGGTTTCGATTCCCATGGGGGGTGGACGAAATTATTATCAATTAAAAAATTCCCATTCGGTACATAATGAAAAATAAAATAGATCATTTGGGAGGTAAAGTGAATTTAGGGAATAGTTAAAGGGGACGTTTTGTTAAGCTTGAATTGAATAAATATTAAATGGATCCACGGTTCGATTGTGATAACTTATTTCATAACAAAAGGCTTACGTGCTGTCAAACCGCTCGATTTGGCCAACATGGTAAGACGGGGTTTTCATATCGATTCTAAGTTACGAAAGCGCCCAGAGATCGGGATGGTGATTTTGTAAGGTCATAATCGATATGAACTTATAGCGTCTTCTGTTTGGCTGATTGGATAGCGTCACTGGACTGGTCCTGATTTCCGTCCCCCGTCCACTTGGACGGTGGTTTCGATCCCATGGGGGACCGAAATTTATTATCAATTAAAAAATTTCCCCTTCGGTACATAATGAAATAAAATATGTCATTTGGAGTAAAGTGAATTTAGAATATTAAAGGACATTTTGTGAAGCTTGGCTTGAATTGATATATAAATGGATCACGGTTCGATTGGTGAAATTAATTATTCATAACAAAAGTCCTACGTGCTGTAAACAGCCTCGATTGGCCAACATGGTATACGGGGTTTTCATATCGATTCTAATTTACGAAAGCGCCCAGATCGGGGAGGTGATTTGTAAGGTCAGAATCTATGTAAAAATGAACTTATAGCGTCCTCCTTGTTGGGCTTGATTTGGATAGCGTCACTGACTGTCCTTGATTTCGTCCCCGTCCACTTGGACGGGGTTGTTCGATCCCGCATGGGGGGACGAAATTTTAATTATCAATTAAAAAATTCCCCCGTTACGGTACATATATTGGAAAATATATCATTTGGGGGATGTAAAGTTGAATTTAGATATTAAAGGACATTTGTAAGCTTGAATTTGATATATAAATGGATCCACGGTTCGATGTGAATAATTATTCATAACAAAATGGCTACGTGCTGTCCAAACCTCTCGATTTGGCCAACATGGTAGACGGGTTTCATATCGATTCTAAAATTTACGAAAGCGCCCAGATCGAGGGTGATTTGTAAGGTCATCGATATGAACTTATAGCGTCTCTGTTGGCTGATTGGATAGCGTCACTGACTGTCCTGATTTCGTCCCCGTCCACTTGGACGGTGGTTCGATCCCATGGGGGGACGAAATTATTATCAATTAAAAAATTCCCCTTCGGTACATATATGAAAATATATCATTTGGGAGGTAAAGTGAAGTTTAGATATTAAAGGACATTTGTAGCTTGAATTGATATATATATATATATATATATATATATATATATATATATATTAAATCAAATAGTAAAGGAAATAGTTACAATGTTACATAGATCCCTACTGCAAACCCGGAGAAATAGCGGAAAAATCAATCGCAAGAAATGGATGGGTCTCGGGGCAAGAGTCTCCGATATGAGATGATCTATGGAAGGACATCCAAAGTTCTTATAATCCGAATTTAATGGAAGAAATTTTGAAGTCCCGACCATCTATTAGCACTTGATTTATTAGGTGAGGCCTTAAGTGCCATCCTTCCTCGGGCGTCTATAATTTATCGACTTGTGTGTGTGTGTGTGTGTGTGTGTGTGTCAGAGAGAGAGAGAGAGAGAGAGAGAGAGAGAGAGAGAGAGAGGAAGATAGAGAGAGCGAGAGAGAGAGAGAGAGACTATTTACCTTCGACTGGAAAAAATTAGTATACTAAATCTAAGTGATGTACCTAAAATGCCATGGTTACTCAATAACAGCCTTAATCCTTATGTAGCCATTCCCACCTCTCTCTCTCTCTCTCTCTCTCTCTCTCTCTCTCTCTCTCTCTCTCTCTCTCTCTCAAGCTTTCGATTTTTAGATAAAATAAAACTATAAACTACAATACATTCCTTGGTGACATTCATGAACCCAATCTCAGCTTTAAGAATTTCTTTAAGAATGCTTAAACCTCTAACAAGGAATATTACTAGTTTTAAACAATATAAAATTAAAAACACATAAAATGAACTAGGGTTACAAATGAAAATTAAAATCATGAAAATTAAACAAAATACGATTGTAAAATATTAAAAATGTAAAGTAAAATGATAAATATATAAGTCAATAAAGAACAGAGTTACGGGGCAGCTCAACACAATAAATATTCTGCTTTTTAAAAAAATGCACCTCAGTTCAAAACCAGCTAACTTCAAACTTCCCGAAAACGTAGTTAATAATTAAAATATAGGAAAAGCTTACAGACTCCACAAAGCTTCCTCAAAGGTGAAAAAAAAGGATATATTTAAAAAGTATAATAGCGGGGAACATTAATTCAAGCAAGAGCCAAAAAGGCACATGCCTTTGCAAAGGACATCTGAACAAAAAGGCCGGGGAAAAACTATTACTCAAGAGTGAGCGTTCCTGCTATGAATTTAAGAGAGAGAGAGAGAGAGAGAGAGAGAGAGAGAGAGAGAGAGAGAGAGAGAAAGCGCTCCGGACATCACTTAGAAAATGACTTCATTACGGATATTCATAAAGGGTCAAAAATTCTTGCGATAAGAGCTTCCAACGGCCCCATGGCACGCCGACCCCTTGCACGCGGCGAGGGTTCTTGGTAGGCAGAGCTCAAATACAGACTCGGGAAATCTCTGGCCCCTTTGGTAGTAAAAACAAAAGAAAAAAATGGGGGGGGGCGGCGGCGGGTTTCAAAGACGAATCAAGGGATCGAGAAAAGTGCACTCCTCCCATTTAAAGTAATTCTGGGTGTTAATAGCTTTAGGGAGTCTGGTAGGCAAAGATTTGATATCGAAGCTGCTGCTGAGAAGAATTGCAAACCTTGCAGTTTTCTAAGAAAGAGGAAACGAAAAGACAACCAAATGAGGCAAAAATTCACCAAGATGCTGTTCTTTAACTTTACCATTAAGCAAGAAAGAGCTCACGACACAGAAAGACACACAAAAGCAGACGATGATTCCAGCGACCTCCGGGAGTCTGCAACGACTCTGTGAAGCTCAATTTTTACCCAACGCCAAGGCAGCATTAAATATGACGTCATCAGAGAAGGGTCTAATTTCCAAAGAGTGCATGGCAACTACAGGGATATATTCCAATGGGGTATCATTTGCATACAAAATGCCTTCTCTCCTGCCATCTCAAAGTTCCATCCGTAAAAAAGGAAGAAGTCCCACTCCTTTCTCTTCTATTAAAGGGAAAATTCCATTAGCCAAATAGTTCCACCCACCCTGTACCCACCTCCTTCCCCTCCCCCTTAATCCCAACCATCAGAACACTATAAGCCTCTCCTAAATTTTATGTGTATTCTACAAATGTACCAGACTTCGCCAAAACGTAGAGTGCATTGTGCTTCAAATTACATGTCCTTTAGACGCATCGACACGCGCACGCATGCACTCTCTCTCTCTCTCTCTCTCTCTCTCTCTCCTGCTTCCATTAACTTCCTCCTTACCATTAGACAAGTTTTACACCTTCCTATTTTCTTTTTCATTTCCTATTCTTACTTTGTAGGAGTGAAGTTTCGTTTTGTCGACTCATTATTTCTTCACATAAACAAGAACGGCTGATAGGAATTCGGTAATAAATAAGAACCTCCTCCTAATAGTAACAAACTACAAGATAAAAAATTTACGAATAATATTTCGCGAACAAAAGAGCTAATAACCAGGAGAGAGAGAGAGAGAGAGAGAGAGAGAGAGAGAGAGAGAGAGAGAATAATCAATTCATTCAAGGCTATCTTACGTGTGAAGACCACATTCTCCCATTAAAATGAAGGGCTGTCGCCAGTACAACTTACAAAAGTCAACCATGAACAATGTACTTGTCGCCTCTTCATTTCAATAGATATAAAAACACAGATTATGGTCTATAGCCTGAGGTCACTGTACAACAAGAGGCAAGTGTTGAATGACCGATTCGATACGCTCAGGTGGATGTTTTGTAGTTAACAGAGAGAGAGAGAGAGAGAGAGAGAGAGAGAGAGAGAGAGAGAGAGAGAGAGAGAGAGAGAGAATTATCTTCCATCATAGTCTGTTAAGAGTAAATGCATAAAAATTAAGCCTGTCACATAGAGAATGGCCATTTTCGCTTTTTACTCATTAAATGCCTATATTTAGCTAAAAACATACAATTATGAGATCAAAAGGATTACTAATATTACTGATAACATTAATAACCATTTAGTACCCATTATTCTTAGTGCAAAATTTTGTACACAATTGCCATCATAATCCTGATATAAAAACCATGAAATTTTCACCGTAATAAAGATGATTTACACACAAATATTCACGAGGAAAAAAATCTATTGCACAGGTAGAGGGAGTTACGAATGTGTACTGCCATAATAAAAGCGAGTTGGAGATAACAAATTACCGATACATCTGTAATCACGAAAATTTAAAACGTCCACAAACTGCAAATCAGCAAAACTGCATCACATAACACATGGCGTGTAAAACCTATGAGTTATATCATTCTTGAACATAATTTTCTGCAATAGATAACAATCAGAGAACGGCGCATTAGGATATTTAGTATATTTCCCAGTAAATAAAACCCACGCGTCAATATGTAAAACGAATCCTCGTTCCCATCAGGAATTTGCAGGCACATATCAGTTACAGGATTCGTATCGTAAGCTTTTGTGTCACACAGAAGAACACACTAAAGCGCCAACGTAAGTGGTAGGTATGCTACAACAAACATTACCCAAGAACTTACGTAAAACAGCTTTAAACACTCATTTCCGGCTTAGCCGTGATTTGAGAGAGAGAGAGAGAGAGAGAGAGAGAGAGAGAGAGAGAGAGAGAGAGAAATTATAACTGTAATTAAGGTAGAATACCGCTGACAGGATTGAAAACGAGAATGAGAATTAATAACAGTAAGTTTCGAGAAAGCAAAGTTAAATATGCAACGCAATTGTACTAAACAAAAAGATGATTGGACATGGTAAGTTGTTTCTTTAAGCAAGATTAATTGTAATCATAACAAGAACAATGAAACCTCCTAGTTAAGATGAAACAAAGAGGAGCCCTTCATATAAAATATGACCCTCGGTTCAAGAAAATCTTTGCCACAACAATTCCGGAAGACAAAACAATAAATAAAGCAGTATGGAGCAGAGGGTAGCCGAAAGCCATCCAATTATCTCTAACAATGGTTAATGACCATTGATTTTCATTCAACTCACCTGAAAAAAAGGGTAAGGGCTGAAAAGGACAACAGGAGGGAAAAAGGGACAAGGAGAAAAGGACATTACGAGTTTGGGAGAGAGAAGGTGGGATGGGGGGAGGGGGTTGGCACAGGAGGAGCAGGTGGTTTAATGATAATAATACCTGCGTTCCACTTGGGTGGAGCAAGAAATAACTACTGCCTTCTTCCACTCCTTACTCTATCTTTCACTCCCAGAAACAACTGCTGCAAATTGACCCTTGTGTTTCATCGTAACTACCATCCCCTCAAATAAAATTGATGCCCTCTCTCTCTCTCTCTCTCTCTTTCAGAGAATACAACTATGCAACAGCTCGAACCAAACACCCCAACCCCCTTCTCTTTCTCTTTCTCTCTCTCTCTCTCTCATACAAAGTATAATGACAATTACTGTCAACTGTCCCCCGCGTTACACGGCTACTAATTTTCTTTGTAAGTTGAGTTCTCTCTCTCTCTCTCTCTCTCTCTCTCTCTCTCTCTCTCTCTCTCCAGTGGGCGAGCTTGCGTGCTGGTGATTGTATGTGAATGCGCGTGGGTGTATGTAACTCCAAACAAACAGCTCCTAAGTGTTAAAGAGATTTAGCAAAAGTCTTCGAATATTTCAAGCATCATCGTCCGGGATTTTAGTTATAAAAATAATTTCCTCCCGTCTCTGATGTTTCAGTAACATTGGAAATCTCTTATTCATTCTATAGAGCAAAATCATCCGTTATTCCGTTATTCGGAGGGACAAATCACAAGTATAGATGATTTGCAATCCGTTAAAGGTATACTTTGCCTCCCCGCACAGCGGCCACCCCCCCCCCCCCCCTCAATTATGCTTTGTAATGAATCATCCCGAATTTATGCAAGCTGTAAGTTAGCATTTTGGTAAACAATAGTATAAACATTATAAATACATACAATCACACATAGTATATTACACATGCATATACAAATTCACATTCATGTATACATACACCTCCATTACCCATGACAAGGGTAGCTCCTGAAAAAAAGATACAAGAACCACTGCTTACTAATATTTCATCGCTGAATCATGGATGAACTCCTTGTGCAATACAACGTTTACAACACTGGCCCCTCTCTACAGCTACGCAGACGGTTCTTCACCATTATCTTGCAAGTATTCTTAAGATTTCTGGATAATAAGGCCCATCCTTTCCAATACCTCTTTTCATCCATCTATCCAACCTTTACATAAAATGTACGTTTGTGATTTGGACCATAATGCAAAGCAGTTGAAGACTTTCCGCCATTAGCCAATCGGCGCTTAAGATTGTGGAAGAGGGAGTTGGAGTGAGTGGACAGCAAAATAGAAAGATCCATAAAATAAAGGAGTAATAGTACAATGCCCTGATAATGAAAGACGTAATTAAGTCTAAGACGTTGGAGAGAAGACTGATGAAAGAATGTGGGAATGAAGGTAAAATACAAGGTTTAAAATGAGTGTGTACCCTAGGCCGAAGGGACGCTGTGAAAGCTTTTTAGTAATGCCTACAGTACACCACGGAGGTGCAATGCCAGCACTATCATTATAGGGTAATAAGACTTCATAAAGCAAAATCCCGATTTATTGCAATACTAATAAATAAATAAAATAAAGAAAACTGAACAACAAAGAGGGCAGATTATATTACCAGTAACAAAATCGTAAATATTAAGAAAAAAAACATAAAAGCAAATATCAGAATCAGACATAAATCTTCCCTAAAAATATGATAAAGAAAATTTAAATCATACCTATAGTCAGAGTCCAAAGATAATAAATAAAAAGTTTACTTGCAAACAAAATAAAAATAAAAAATACTCCTGACCCACTTCCATAAAAAGTTGGAAATAAACTGCTCTATCTGTTCGCATTTCCATACGAGGTCGCTTTTCTACATACATATAAAAAAAAAGAGAGGAACGAAAGAGGAGCAAAAAGCAGATCCATAAAATCGCCAAAATGGCATCGCATCGTTACACAGTAAAATTCGGGAAGTAAAATATTTTCAGGAATCTGACCGATGACCTTCTGATGCAAGGCCATTGCAGACTGGTTTTGCAACACTGACCAGCTAACACACGCACATACACACACACACGCGCGCGCACACGAACATGCTCTCTCTCTCTCTCTCTCTCTCTCTCTCTCTCTCTCTCTCTCTAAGCATATACGGTTCCGAAAATAAATATTTTCTGTTTACATCTCTGCGCTAAAAATTTTCCCCAAAGACACACTTTTCTCTTATTCTTTATCCTCGGTATCGTCAAACGTATTTAAAATCTAAAATACATACTTTTCAAATAATGCGAGTGGCTGTTAGAAGAAAACACACACACACACACACACAAAAAGACATATAAAAAGCTGTTGCCCAATGTCCATGGTCTCATTCACAAAAATATGAAAACTTCTCAATGAACTTTTGCAACATGGTGCTTCACATAAAATTTTAAAATAATCAATGCCGTTAGATCTCGAAAAATACATTGGGTAACCCTGATTTAGGACACAACTTAGAAAATTTACCGAAATTAAAATATTAACAGGGAAAAGAAATATATATACATATATATGTGTGTGTGTGTGCGCGCGCGAGCGTGTGCGTGTTTGTGTGTGTACATAATATAAATGTTGACAATTTTCACCAAATTCAAATGTAAAATGTAAACGGTGATTCAAAAGGATGAACTCAAGATAAAAAACAAAAAGCTTACCATGCCTGTTTTTTATCTTTACAGAGAGAGAGAGAGAGAGAGAGAGGAGGTAATCATTTAACCACGAGGGCTGATGCAATTCTCCAAATACGTCTCTCTCTCTCTCTCTCTCTCTCTGGAGATAGGGAGGAATTGACGTACATCGATTCCAAAAGGAAGCACACAAAGGTTCAACAGTCAAACAAAGGCGATAAAAATGCAAATAATAATAAATACAAATTATAATAAAGTAATGATAACGATAATTATGATGATGATAACGCGATAAGAATAAAAATGAAATAGAAATAGTAATCATGACTATATAAAAAATAAAAATATTACAAAACTTACTTATCAATTCTGCCAGAGACAAAAATGGGGGAATTCCGTTCCCAGCTGCCTTCTAAAGACGTATAAAAGTCAGCGACAATAACTGAAAGGCGATGTTCCAGGGTTCCATATTTTCTTTTTTTATAACCTTTGAAACACAATTCCAGGCTAAGAAATAAACCATGTATGGACATCATCAATTCAATTATTTTTTCATGCAGTATAATTTTATTTGGTAAAGAATATACGTTTTTATGAAGAAGTTTAATGAAACAAATGAGCCATGTTTAGAAAGTTACAGGGCTCGCCCGTAAGATATGTTTTGAAATGGAAGACGAAAACTGGAGCAGGGTCAAGTTAGAGACGCTGGGCAGATTATTGAAAAGAAACTAAAAGGAAAGGCTGACAAATAAAAAGTACAAAGCACTGCAGCTGGGGGCGAGAGGAAAGTTACAAAGAACCATTGGCACTGTCAGCAAAGTGCCAAACAAAGTACTAAGAAATTGGTGACCCCACCGTCCTCAAGTCCTTTGTCATTTGCGAAACGCAGAAAACTTATTATTCAATACAATCTACACAAGAAGCAATTTCTTTTCTTGTGTGATCAATTAAATAAATATTTGAAATATTCTTAAAAAATGTTAACAATATAAAGAAAAACCTTAAACAAAAGCAACGTCAACACAGCAAGAGGCACTGAAACAATCTGGGATACCTCCGAAAACCATTCCGAACCTGGTCAGGGCTTCCACAACAAAACCAATGATAAACAATATTCTAACAGAAACTGATTGATTGCTTAAGACTTGTGTGGCACAGCGATGCAAAGGCGACCAGAAGCAACAACAAACATGACGTAAAATGACCGATGACTCGATTAATCTTGGCCGTAACAACGACTGGAGCGATTACGCTAATGACGGCGATTACAGCGGTAGATGACGACATATACAAAGTCTAAAGATAAGGAAAGAAAAAGTCATTTGAGGGATCGGGTAATGAAAATAAATCGTATCAATTTTTCAAAATAAAGGTAATCGGAGGAGGACGTTCCAAGACACGTTAAATTTCTCGGGTAAACTATAGACGCAAAATTTCACATAATATTCACTTATGAACATAGAAACATGGAACTCCTGACGTAAGTACACAAGTTAGTACTTGAACTCATGTACATCTTTAACACTATCTATCTATCTATATATATATATATATATATATATATAATATATATATATATATATATATATTTAATGCACATCACAAACCTCAAAACTAACATGCCGTTAGTGTTTGATAAAAATTAAATTAGTTCAATAAAAGATGAAAATTTCCTCTAATTCAGTGCTAGGCATAATATTTTCAGAGCCACTTTTCAATCTCAATAAAAGGAAAAACAAAAAAAAACTCCAGACGTCAGGTGAATCCATTTAATCATTAGCGGCGAGTCGGATAAAATTATGCCATGATAGTGAAAATCTTAATAATATTGTGCGACACTAAACAAGTCCATTAAAACGAACTGAAATATGCATTCGCTCCTTCCCGAAAGCAACCATGTGCTTATCAAAGTGCATCATGATGAATGTCTGGGTATATGAATGCTGATAGTCGTGAGGCTACTCCCATTTTGGCCGCGCTTACCCACAGCCTTCCATAACGACAAGTACATAAATTTATTGTTCAAGTCAAGATAAGTACAAATTTGTCTGCCTGATTTAGAAGGGACTCTAATCCAACTTTTCCTACTAGCAGAGAACACTTTCTATGAGAGAGAGAGAGAGAGAGAGAGAGAGAGAGAGAGAGAGAGAGAGAGAGAGAGAGAGAGAATCAATATTACCGTTATGGTGTATACCTGATTTACGTAACAAAATTCTATATACAATAACAGAAGCACTGGAACCCGACACACTGACAGGATGCAGGTCTTATACTCATAAGATTACGATTCGAAGACATAATTAAAATAAAAATGAACTCTATTAATTTTACTATTATTGCCTCAAAACCAATAAATTATATTCATATGATAACTTAAATCTTGCGCCTTTACTCATTTCTCTTTATCCTTTCTGATTTCGCTGCTCATGTATTTGTAGAACCATTTGGATGACTGCTTTTCACTTGACGAAATCAAATTCAAGCCACCTCTGTTGTAAATCATAACAAAGTCCTGCATTCCTCTAAATGAGAGTATGTGAAGTGGTGAAAAAATTCAGAACCAGAATTGATTCCAAATATTTACAAGGGTTTGTTATAAGTCTGACCAGGATCCAACATAAATATAAAAGTGGTAGGTCCTCCGGTGCCGGCTGGTTTTCATGAAATTGATTTCAAATGTTTAGAAAAACAGTAATTATTAAGTATTGACGTCATCAGTCACTAATCTTTTGTTATGACACATGTCTGATCGACAGCTGAACATTTTTCTACCAGAAAACCTTCCTTTACACATCGCTGTGTCGCGGTCTCCCACAAGAACGGTGACGTAAAGGAAAATGTAATTATTAAAAGGTAGTCAATACACTGCGACAAAACTGCCAAAAGAATCCTAGATTTCCTCGTGTTTTTGTTTTATTTCCAAGCTGAAGAGGAACGTCTTCTTGACGATCGAAAGGGATTAAGGATTTCTTGGAGTAAAACGATCAAAGAAAGATTCATTGACTTCGAAGAAAACATCAGCATCGATGCTGTTCTGGAGAGAGAGAGAGAGAGAGCGAGATTGAGAGAGAGAGAGAGAGAGAGAGAGAGAGAGAGAGAGAGTGAGAGAGAGAGAGAGAGAGAGAGGGGGGGGGTTAAAATGTATCTCCTGAAAATTTTACACCGGAAGCAATAAAAAAAATATCAAAACCTGGAATTGAATTGACTTATAATTATGAAAAAAAAAATCAAAATATATAAGGAAAGAATATTCACAGAATATTTTTCGTTTTTCATGGTAAGTACGCCTTTCAAAATAATAATATTACTTTATCATCCGACAATATAGTAAAACAAAGACAAACGAATCAAAACAATAAAATAACTTTAGATAAGAGTTGGTCCAAGGAAAACAAACCAAAATCATGGGAAAAAATTTTATAATCAATTTACAAAGCGTGAATATTAGATAATTTATTTTATAAATCTAATTTATGGAGCAATTCAGGCCCCGAATTACAATCACGGTGGAAAATGCAAATCCTTTCGGAATAACGAGTTCATTTATTTATATAAATGAACTAACAAACTGTGACTTTAATATATATACATATATATATATATATATATATATATATATATATATATATATATATATATATATATATATATACATATACATACGAATGTGTATATATCCACGTAAATATATATTCTAATAAGTATTTTGGAGTCCTTGTTTCAGATAACAGAAGGTTGAGTGAAGAAGTCAAGAATTTCTACAGAAGGAAGAGAACATAAAACCGCAAGTTGAAAATGTATGAAGGAAGTGATTATCCAACTCTCTTTAAAAGGTAGAAAGTGAATGTGTGGATGTTGAATGCAAAAGATAGAAAGAATGTGGACGTGTAGACGAGATGAACTGTTTACAAAGTATCGACAGTAAATGAAGAAGTGAGAAGGTGAGAAATGTCTTAATATGTATGGGTGGTTAAGGATTAAGCTTAGGTGTGACGATGAATCTGTGTTTTGAGATGGAATGGACATTTGAAAAGAATGGAGGATGATAGCTTACTGAAAAGAGTACACAAATAATCATATGCTGGTATCAAGGACTAAAGGAAGACTGGAACAGAATGGATAGAAGGAGCGAACGAGTTTTGGGAAGGAGGGTCCTCAACATCTAGGAAGAACGAGAGTGACAGCGAGATAGAAGGCGATTGGTATGTACGTGTGTTTAGATAGTTTGATTCGCTAATACTAATCCTTATGTGTAAGCTTGAAGCATTCACTTCTGTAGAAGTTTCAAGCATATGGCGTTAGTCCACGATTCAGTAGTTCAGGTGTAAAAAATGTGTGAATGTGAATGAGGCAGTGATCATCGACCTTCCTCTTTATGAGAACCATCCGCTCAGAGGAAAAATGGCTTAATGTGGAATACATATATGTATGTATGTATGTATGTATGTATGTATGTATGTATGTATGTATATATATGTATATATATAGTATATATATATATATATATATATATATATACATATGTGTGATATATATACATATATATGTACTTATATTCAATACACAAACGCATAAGAAATATATACTGTGTATGTATATGTGTAAGTATTGAATAAGTATACATAGTTGTATTCCACATTAAGCCATTTTCCCTCCGATAGCGTTCATTTTCTTGATATTTGTATGAGTGTCATACTGAGAGAGAGTGAGAGAGAGAGAGAATTACACTCATGCAAATATGAAGAACATTAACAATATCAGTGGAACAATATACCAATTTATGAAATTTCTTAAATAAATTGGTTCCAAAACGGTGAAAACCAGCAGAAAATTCAGGCAGCGAAAAAAGAGAAAAAACCATTAGCCACCGACTTGGACAAATTCATATCCTAATTAATTCAACTGAAGCCCAATTAATAGCGAATTAGAGATCCGAATTAACTGAGTTCAGAATGTCTAATTACACTCCTGAGTAATTAAGCAAATGTGTAATTACCGTGCTTTCTGGTTGCAATGGCGTAATTACGACTTGTGTGTCCCACTAAAACCCCTTCCTTTCTCCGGCTAACCCCCCCCCCCCCCCCCCC
>NC_087212.1:34436813-34445430 GCF_015104395.2 Macrobrachium nipponense
ATGCACAAACTTTGGACGCCTGATGTGGCAACATCCTGACCAGGAGGCCCTTGATTTGAACAAACTTTAATCTAAACTGAAGAAGCAAACTTCACATTAGCCTTGTCGTTACTGAACTTCTAGTACGAAAAATTCTGCAATAATCAACCTTTATTTCCATCTCTTCTAAATTATTTTTCCTTGGAACAAACCTGAATCTCCTTTGTTCCATGTTTGCCTGAAACTGATCTTCTAAAAATACCGTTATTATAACCACCACAAAACTCTACGGAAATTAATATCCTTAATTACACCATAATGATTTCGTCTGTGAACAGCTCATCACTAATGATTTAAGACTGAACAGTCCATTAAAATCCGTAAGTTTCCTCAAAATACAATAAAAAATTCAAGCCAATATGATTAACCTGCCTATGCATAACATCTAAATAAAGTAACTAAAACTTAACAATAACAAATCCCAACATTAATTAAAAATGTCAAAAATAAATTGCCTTTGCCTTAGTTCCCGATTGCTTTACATAAACAAAAATCATGACACACATATGTCATTTTCGACTCCTCCATTGGGAAAAAATCAGAAAATGTAAATTCGCCTTCAGCTGAAAACTAATGAGAGAAAAGAGATCGAGGAAGATGTTAATGGGAACTAAAGTGTCTTCTGCTTTAAAGTCCGGCGTAGAGCTAAGGAAATCCGCCTTTAATAGCATGAGAGACGAGTTCTGGGCATCTACGCACATTCATAATATGCAAAAATATTATGCAGATGCTTTTCCCATTATTAATTGGTAAGAAAAATGGTCTGCTTTTCTCTCTTAATATGAGTCATCACCATAAATTTATATAACGAGAATTTATGGAAGCATCCTGCCATTACCGAGCCCTCCTCCCAGTAATTATCAAGGATTCATAATTCCCAGTTTTAAGCCTATTTCCTGGGCTCTTCCTAGCATGTGCCAAAAATCCCACCTCAGTGGATGTGCAGCATCTCTCTCTCTCTCCTCTCTCTCTCTCTCTCTCTCTCTCTCTCTTCTCTCTCTAGTCGGTCTTATCACCAAGAGCGGAATATTGCAAAGACACCGCCTCGAAGGGCGAAATGTTTCGTACCAAATTTAGGTTTCAGGTATTACACGGTTTAAAACCATCTTGAGAAAATATCCCGTTTCTAAGTAGAAATATAAAATATACGCGTAAAATGGCATATTCGATAACAAAAGCAACGAGAACTGATTAATGAAAAACATAATCACGGCATTGCTTCAAAGAAGAGTTTCTGAAAATCCACGGCATTTAACTATATTCAGTAATTAATACATTATGCATTCAGCTTTACGCTGTTGGTTTTCTGCGTAACAATATTTTCTCTGGGCACGTCCATAGCCTTTTGGATTTTCCCTAAAAATTACACTTAATAATAATTATTATGACAGTGTCGATGTTTTAACCAAGCAGTATAACAGCAAAATATCCTGCTTTTCAAATTTCAGGGTTAAGACTTTAAATTCCATTCTGTACCAAATAAGTTCCATCCATCGTCTCTATAACTGCTGCTGTAAAACCCACATGTAAACTTAGAAAAAAAGAAGGAGAGAGAGAGAGAGAGAGAGAGAGAGAGTAACCTAACCTTTTCCTGTCCCTTCCATAACAGAAAACGCCACCCACGGCTGAGGTCTACCTACCTACACCACCCACGCGAAACCCAGATGTCAAACGAAGACAGCTCTCAACCCCCGCCTATTAACCAGAGATGGCACAATAAAGAGACCCGGACATCGGGTCCCAAAAACGACCGTATGATGGACATCGTGGCGAGGTCTCCCCATCGACAAGGTTAACAAATGGTGCGACGTCACGTGACCCAGGTCATCTGCGGCCACGCCTCTCATTCGTCGAATGACGGTAGAAGTGATGACGACTGAATTTACCGTTTATTGCCTAGGGAAACGCGAGGTTGTTATTCCTAAAAGCCTTAGGCGGAAACATATGGTGTGGGGCTGCGTGAATCATTCTGGACACGGCAGAAGAGACACTGGACAAGTGACGATTTTGGGCTTCTACCGCCGCTACCGTCACTAACCATAGTTCTATTGCTACTGCTATTACTAATACGCTACTACAACTACTATTAAATTAAATTATCTACTAAAAATGAACGAGATAAGCTAAGATAAAGGTAAATTACGGCCAAAAAAAAAAAATCCCTTTAAGTTCTGACATGCTTCGTATCAACAATCCTGGGCTTCACTGTGCGTCCTGTATTTGAAAAATGTTAGTGAATGGTTTCATCTGTCACTCAAATTCCTGAAATCTGTGTAAAATTCCAATTGCCCAGAAAGCATCATATGGTGAATCTAAACTATATTAATTATGTGGAAATAAAGTAGCAACAACATTTTTGCGCAATCGGCAATCTGCTTTCCAAAAATGATTATGCACAAATAAGGTAAAAAATGTATCAAATTCTCCAACGACTTCTGCAAAAATCTAAAATAACTCGACTAAACGTCAGAAGATTTAATAGACAAAAAATTGACGCCCTAATTATTACCGGTAACAGACGACGAATTTCGCTATATACTTCTTGTCTCATTATTGAATGCCGTCAATAGAATGTTAAAAGAAGAGGAAATGGAAAAATCTGCTAACTGAATATTACAAAGATGAAAAATTGTAAATGTCTTGCTGCTATTAGTAAAAGTAAGACTAACCCTAAAGTTGCGTAATTCGGGGATTTTTTTTATTGTAGGAAACAAAGAATATTTTATTTTTGCAGGACCATCCAACGAGAATCAATATGCAAATAAAAAGAAAGTTACACAAACCTCACTCCCCACACGCAAAGAAATGCGAGTACGGATTACAAAAGAAAACAGAATAAAAAAAAGGGGGGAAAGGGAAATCTTACTGTTCACCGTTGCAAAAAAATAAATAAATAAAAGAAAGGTTTGCTCTCTTTCTTTTACATTTGCGTGTACACAGACATACATGGCAGAGGGCGGCAAGAATGTTTCCAACACCAGGAGATTTTTCTGGGGGAAATGGCCAGAAGGTTATTTGGGGCGCCGGTAACCATAGCGTCTGTTATGACATTGCAAAATATACAGATAAAATGTGTTTATACAGACCACAAAAACCAGGTTGAATTAAACCGAAAAAATCAATATATATATATATATATATATATATATAGATATATATATATATATATTATACACGCAATGGAAGGCCAGTTAAAACAAAAATATACATGAAATTATCTATTTCTTTATTTAATGAAAAGCTCATAAACCTTTCATTGTATGCGATGATTTACGAATTAAAAGGAATACGGAGAGCTACAGATAAGATCAAAATACAAATATTAATATATAATAGTAATGTAAAAGTACAATAATTAGCGAAAAAATTCAATGAGAGAGAGAGAGAGAGAGAGAGAGAGAGAGAGAGATTTAAAATACTAACGTACATGTATAATGTCAGTTGTTTTGAGTTGAAACAACTTTGTTTTTTAATTGTTTAATTGCCCTCTCTAGTTTTGCGGGAGACGAGGTGACTTCCAGTCAGTTTTTGGAAAGCAGAGTGAGTGGTTCTCGACAACACCTGGTTGAGGACTACAGCAACAGTATCCTCAGGATCACCTTTGAGGGTGATGGCAGCAGCTGAGGTCGGATGGCAGCAGCAGCAGTGTCTTGAGGATCACCTGGAAGGTGATGGCAGCAGCAGCAGTTTCCTGAGGATCACCTGGAAGGTGATAGCAGCGGCAGCAGTTTCCTGAGGATCACCTAAAAGGTGATGGCAGCAGCAGCAGTTTCCTGTGGATCACTTTGAGTATGATGGCAGCAACAGCAGCAGTTTCCTGAGGAACACCTTGAAGGTGATGGCAGCAGCAGCAGTTTCCTGAGGATCACCTGGAAGGTGATGGCAGCAGCAGCTTCCTGAGTATCGCCTTGTTGGAGGATAATGACAGATTTGAAGCGTCACTAGGTTGATGGACTTCAAGTACTCGAGAAGGAGGTCTTCACCGGAGGGGTCATAGGTTTTGTCAGTATTGCTGCTGGTTGGGCAAAAGGCTCTTGTGGATTATTATTATTATTATTATTATTATTATTATTATTATTATTATTATTATTATTATAATACAATGTAACCCTGGTTTATTATGATTGTTATGAGAGCAGGTATAGTTCTGGTAATGTTATTTCTATTTAAATTATAGATTTACGTTGTTATTGTTGGTATTATGCTGGGTTATTTAACTTTGATGTGGTTATGATTTATTTATGATTCTTCGCTGGACTCATTGTTTTTCTTTAGATCCTGGACTTGAGTTTTCCAAGAACCTGGACTCCTTGTATATGCTATGTAATATATTTATACAAAATAAACTATAAGTTACAACCACCCCTTTGGTTGTTACAGTCCATCAGTCCACTCCAGTCCCATATTGTTTAGTGTTTTATGAACCTGATCGTCATGAAGGAGAGAGAGAGAGAGAGAGAGAGAGAGAGAGAGAGAGAGAGAGAGAGAGAGAGAGAGTACAAACCTTAACTAAAAAAATAACAAATAAAAAAAATATAATTTACGATGCGAAAAGCAGTGTTATTGAAAGATTTTGAAAAAATTTGCTTTAAACGATTACCGATGACCAACAGTCCGGAAAAAGAAGTGAGAGGGAAAATATTGAATAAAAATGGTATTCTCCAATCCAATTATGCAATTCTACTTTTAAGAAAATAAAAACTACAATCTCTGAACTTGAAAGATTACAATTTCAGACTGGGAAAACTAGGGTAAAAATCATGTCTGAATCTATCACAGAAATAAAATAGTATCAAATTGATAAATAAAAGCTTACGAATCTGAGAAATACTATTTACACAATGGTGAATAACTAAGTACATAAATCTACACCTCCATGAAATCAACATCACAAAAAAGCAGAAATTTTTAATATCTTATGCATTCAGTGAAGGACCTCCACTTAAATATTCTGTTCAGCCGCTACTGAACAAGTTTCTACAAGGTAAACATTTGTGCACAATAAGTTTGGGAAGAATAAAGTATTAAAGTCAACATACTTTATTAAAAAATATAGATATCAAATGTTTTTGAAGAATAAATGAGAAAAGGAAACAGTAAAAGGTACTGAACTATTGTGCATCTAAAGAGCTTAATGAAATAATAGCAGATTCAATGTCAATTACAACGCTGTCGTGAGAACTCCGAAATTTATGCCCACGAATAAGCGTGATCAACAAGCCATAAATAACAACTATCACTGCAATGGAAACCCAAAACATAATAATATAAATAGCAACGACAACTGCATGCAACATATAGATTCTGTCCCGAAAGGAATGTCCAGCATACCAACCAGCGGAAACACCATGCACATTCACACAGGGAGGCCACAACAATTCACCAATAGGGAACCGCCATGATGTCTTTCCAAGAAAGCGCAATACAGGAATGTTTAGAAGTATGCCATGCACACCACAGGGTGCACCTGAGGGGAAGGTCAGTTCTCTCTCTCTCTCTCTCTCTCTCTCTCTCTCTCTCTCTAAAAAGCAAAGCATGCCATCGTGCTTCCAAGATGGGATCTCATCTGGCTTACTAATGAAATACAAAATGTAAGGAATTGTAAAAGTAAGAAATCTGGTTTTTGGAATTTGTTTCTGAATTTCAGTAGAACAGAAATCCTGACTTCCAAAAAACTAAAATTAGAGATGGAAAGAAAGCCAGACATAATAATGGAAAGAAGCCTGGCCTTCCCGATTGAAAGAAATTCATCCTTCCGAAGGGGAATTAATCAGGACTTTCTAAATGAAAGCAATAGAAACTGCTATTTGGAATGTTGGAACGATACCCAGATTTCTAATTGAAAAAACTCCCATACTTCTAGAAGGCTGTCCGGACTTCCAAATAAAACGTAACGTCAGATTCCCGACGAAATGCTAAATAAACATTCAGAGTGAATGATACAAAGCCGACTGGACAACAATACCTTCATACGATGAACGTCATTATTATCAACATATTGATTCTTCAGACTGCGTATCATATATATTATAAGAAAGTGCAAAGCCGGGTATATCATCTCCCCTCGTTTCAAGGAATTCATTTCTTTATTTACTTTCATGTATTCTTTTATTGTTGTTCCCTTGCTACGTGCCCGCTGTTGTTTTCCTCTTCTCCACTCTTTCTAAAATATTCATTATTTCCCAGTACCTTCAAATATTCAGGCTCCCCTCCGCGCTTGCATCATCCTTTTTAGCCCCACGTAATTAACCCGTTTCACTTTCCCTTCCATTCGGTCTCGAGTATCTACTTATCAGCTGTTTTTCCATAATTTGATATTGTTTATCTCTATGCACTCAGTACCGTATTTCAGTTCAAACTACCGTTCTTTGTGTTTTAGTCTCTCAGTGCAATGTTTTGTGCTTTTAATGTATCGTAATTATTTTAAGTACGTTTTTCTCCAGATTTTATATTTCTGTTTCTTCCCATTATCACACTCAACTGCCTTTAATTCACCAGTATTTCTATTTTTATTTCTTTCGGTTATCACGATCATCTGTTTTTCATTGTCGAGAAACTCTATTTCTGTTAATTTCTACTATCATAGTCATCCGACTTCAGTTCTCCAGCATTTATGTTTCTATTTATTCCTACTATCACACTCACCTGCCTTTCATTCTTCCTTACCTTTGCTGATTACAAATGTAACTGATATGAAATTACTCAATTACTTGTCCCCCTCAGCAATTGTCTATACATAACCAAATATAAGTTCTTCGGGTTTTCATTTTTGCAAAAAAAAAAAAAAATGAAAATAATGGTTGTAAATGTTTTGTATAATAATTTGGAATTATTAAAAGAGGTTAGTTTACACTTCGTACAGAGATTTATTTATTAAGTAAATTAACAAAACTGTACTCAAAAGAAAATGGACTGTATGTTTCAAATCTTGGTTTCGTTTCAACAATCGTTTATAAAAACCATCTTTTTTTCCGGTTTCCATACGAATCGTGGGCAAAAGCATCAGCGACGCCATCAATTCTTGTAATACTGCTTTGTTTAGTTCTTTTTTTTCGCCTTCATGCTGTCGGAACTAGCCCTATCTCCTGTTCTCCGATAAAAGCAATTTCAGTTTTTCATATATAAACACTAATCCAATACGCAATCGGGAACTGGATGACATTTCATCAAAATATTGAAATTCTATATTGCCTATATTTTTACAACGTCAATGGGATAGTTTCATGCTACGCGGTAACATCAGAAGGAATCCCCTTAATTCAGACAGCTCTTATTCACAAATCGTTTTCCTATGAAACGCCATGGAACTAAATAACAATACTGATCATTGCTCTTTTTTATGAATTGTACGTATTATTGTACAAACACTATTTTTAACAAATATAAATATATCAAGAATAAATTACATCCAACCATAACAAATACTCCCTCATAAAAAATCCTTTAATTATAATCTTTATCACTGAGAGAGAAGCAGTTGTCCTGAATTATGAATTACTTTAAACCCTATTTTCTTCCCCTTAAGTTTTCTCTACGTATCCTGGAACAGTAAGGGGATCCACTTTTATAGAGCTTGTTGGTAGTATGTCTTAATCATAATAACAATAACAACCAATCTAGAACCCTACTAAAGATATAAACGTCTCTACTGGCCCAACCAACTTCTGATAAGAGCAACCCAAATAACAGAACTCCGAATTACGAGATCAGACGGACTGACGGGTGACTTCTTATCATGCCCGTCTATGTATGACGGTCTACCTTTAACCAAGTCTTAACTGAAATCCCTTCAACCAATAAGGAATAGTGCACTAACAAGGTAAGCGTGACAGGCACTCTTGCGGACAGACGTAAGGGCGGACGATGGAGAGCAACTAAAGTTCATAATAATAATAATAATAATAATAATAATAATAATAATAATAATAATAACCATCATTCATCATTATATTCACAAGATGAACCCTAATTCATATAGAACAAGGTCACAGGAACCACTGACTTGAAATTCCATCTTCCAAAGAATACATTGTTCATTAGGAAGTAAGACAAGGTAAAGGAAAGTACAGCAAAGAAGAGATGATGATAATAATAATAATAATAATAATAATAATAATAATAATAATAATAAAGGGAAGAAAACAAGTGAGGTCAATGAATAATGGGCATAATACACACCACCAGTATCACAGAAACAATAACTTGACATATGCAGGAGCAAGATTAGTAGCAGAACTGATGGGGATTCGAACACCAACACCACCAGCACAACCAACCCAACAGAAACCAAACAGCATGGTGATGAGATCTGACTTGAGTAAACTGAAAGAGATGGCAGAAAAAATGGCTAAGAAGCAAGAAAACAAGGGAGGAACGCAAACGAGAAAATACAAAGTACAGAGAGGGGACTAAACACACAAATAGAAGATGTAAACAGAGGCTTAAGGCCAAAAGCACATAAGATCCAACGAACAGGAATAAGGGATACCAACAGAACAAACTATTCGGAACCAACCAGAAAAGACTATACAGCCAACTAAGAGGGGAAGACAACCACCCAGAAATTCCTGAAGCCGAA
>NC_087212.1:34450930-34465930 GCF_015104395.2 Macrobrachium nipponense
TTAATTCAAGCAAGAGCCAAAAAGGCATCATGCCTTTGCAAAGGACATCTGAACAAAAAAGCCGGGGAAAAACATATCAGATGTGAGCGTTCCTGCTATGAATTTAAGAGAGAGAGAGAGAGAGGAGAGAGAGAGAGAGAGAGAGTGAGAGAGAGAGAGAGAGAGAGCGCGCCGGACATCACTTAGAAAATGACTTCATTACGGATATTCATAAAGGGTCAAAAATTCTTGCGATAAGAGCTTCCAACGGCCCCATGGCACGCCGACCCCTTGCACGCGGCGAGGGGTCTTGGTAGGCAGAGCTCAAATAAAGACTCGGGAAATCTCTGGCCCCTTTGGTAGTAAAAACAAAAGAAAAAAGTGGCGGGGGGGGGGGGGGGGGGGGGGGGTTAAAGACGATCAAGGGATCGAGAGAAGTGCACCCCTCCCATTTAAAGTAATTCTGGGTGTTAATAGTCTTAGGGAGTCTGGTAGGCAAAGATTTGATATCGAAGCTGCGGCTGAGAAGAATTGCAAACCTTCCTTGCAGTTTTTCTAAAAAAGAACAGAGGAAACGAAAAGACAACCAAATGACGGCAAATATTCACCAAGATGCTGTTCTTTAGCTTTACCATTAAGAAAGAAAGAGCTCACGACACAGAAAGACACACAAAAGCAGACGATGATTCCAGCGACCTCCGGGAGTCTGCAACGACTCTATGAAGCTCAATTTTTACCCAACGCCAAGGCAGCATTAAATATGACGTCATCAGAGAAGGGTCTAATTTCCAAAGAGTGCATGGCAACTACAGGGATATATTCCAATGGGGTATCATTTGCATACAAAATGCCTTCTCTCCTGCCATCTCAAAGTTCCATCCGTAAAAAAGGAAGAAGTCCCACTCCTTTCTCTTCTATTAAAGGGAAAATTCCATTAGCCAAATAGTTCCACCCACCCTGTACCCACCTCCTTCCCCTCCCCCTTAATCCCAACCATCAGAACACTATAAGCCTCTCCTAAATTTTATGTGTATTCTACAAATGTACCAGACTTCGCCAAAACGTTGTGTGCATTGTGCTTCAAATTACATGTCCCTTAGACGCATCCACACGCTCTCTCTCTCTCTCTCTCTCTCTCTCTCTCTCTCTCTCTCTCCTGCTTCCATTAACTTCCTCCTTACCATTAGACAACTTTTACACCTCCCTATTTTCTTTTTCTTTTCCTATTCTTTTTGTAGGAGTGAAGTTTCGTTTTGTCGACTCATTATTTCTTCACATAAACAAGAACGGCTGACAGGAATTCGGTAATAAATAAGAACCTCCTCCTAATAGTAACAAACTACAAGATAAAAAATATACAAATAATATTTCGCGAACAAAAGAGCTAATAATCAGGAAAGAGAGAGAGAGAGAGAGAGAGAGAGAGGAGAGAGAGAGAGAGAGAGAGAATAATCAATTCATTCAAGGCTATCTTACGTGTGAAGACCACATTCTTCCATTAAAATGAAGGGCTGTCGCCGGTACAACTTACAAAAGTCAACCATGAACAATGTACTTGTTGCCTCTTCATTTCAATAGATATAAAAACACAGATTATGGTCTATAGCCTGAAGTCACTGTACAACAAGAGGCAAGTGTTGAGTGACCGATTCGATACGCTCAGGTGGATGTTTTATAGTTAACAGAGAGAGAGAGAGAGAGAGAGAGAGAGAGAGAGAGAGAGAGAGAGAGAGAGAGAGAGAGAATTATCTCCCATCATAGTTTGTTAAGAGTAAATGCATAAAAATTAAGCCTGTCACGTAGAGAATGGCCATTTTCGCTTCTTACTCATTAAATGCCTATATTTAGCTAAAAACATACAAAATTATGAGATCAAAAGGATTACCAATATTACTGATAACATTAATAACCATTTAGTACCCATTATTCTTAGTGCAAAATTTTGTACACAATTGCCATCATAATCCTGATATAAAAACCATGAAATTTTCACCGTAATAAAGATGATTTACACAAATATTCACGAGGAAAAAAATTTATTGCACAGGTAGAGGGAGTTACGAATATGTACTGCCATAATAAAAGCGAGTTGGAGATAACAAATTACCGATACATCTGTAATCACGAAAATTTAAAACGTCCACAAACTGCAAATCAGCAAAAAAAAACTGCATCAATAACGCATGGCGTGTTAAAAACCTATGAGTTATATCATTCTTGAACATAATTTTCTGCAATAGATAACAATCAGAGCACGGCGCGTTAGGATATTTATTATATTTCCCAGTAAATAAAACCCACGCGTCAATATGTAAAACGAATCCTCGTTCCCATCAGGAATTGGCAGGCACATATCAGTTACAGGATTCGTATCGTAAGCTTTTGTGTCACACAGAAGAACACACTAAAGCGCCAACGTAAGTGGCAGGTATGCTACAACAAACATTACCCAAGAACTTACGTGAAACAGTTTTAAACACTCATTTCCGGCTTAGAGCCGTGATATAACAGAGAGAGAGAGAGAGAGAGAGAGAGAGAGAGAGAGATGAGAGAGAGAGAAGAGAGAGAGAGAGAGAAATTATAACTGTAATTAAGGTAGAATACCGCTGACAGGATTGAAAACGAGAATGAGAATTAATAACAGTACGTTTCAAGAAAGCAAAGTTAAATATGCAACACAATTGTACTATACAAAAAGTTTATTGGACATGGTAAGTTGTTTCTTTAAGCAAGATTAATGGTAATCATAACAAGAACAATGAAACCTCCTGGTTAAGATGAAACAAAGAGGAGCCCTTCATATAAAATATGACCCTCGGTTCAAGAAAATCTTTGCCACAACAATTCCAGAAGACAAAACAATAAATAAAACAAAGTATGGAGCAGAGGGTAGCCGAAAGCCAATTCCAATTAATCTCTAACAATGGTTTAATGACCATTGATTTTCATTCAACTCACCTGAAAAAAAGGGTAAGGGCTGAAAAAGGACAACGGAGGAAAAAGGAAAAAAGACAAGGAGGGAAAAAAAGGGAACAAAAAGGACAATAAAGAACGAACTTACGGGAGAGTTTGGGCGAGAAGGAAGGTGGGATGGGGGGATGGGAGGGGGGACGGGGGGCGCTGGCACAGGAGGAGCAGGTGGTTTAATGATAATAATACCTGCGTTCCACTTGGGTGGAGCAAGAAATAACTACTGCCTTCTTCCACTCCTTACTCTATCTTTCTCTCCCAGAAACAACTGCTGTAAATTGACCCTTGTGTTTCATCGTAACTACCATCCCCTCAAATAAAATTGATGCTCTCTCTCTCTCTCTCTCTCTCTCTCTCTCTCTCTCTCTCTCTCTCTCTCTCTCTCTCTCTCTTTTTCAGAGAATACAACTATGCAACAGCTCCAACCTAACACCCCCACCCCCTTCTCTCTCTCTCTCTCTCTCTCATACAATGTATATAATGACAATTACTGTCAACTGTCCCCGCGTTAACGGACGGCACTAATTTTCTTCGTAAGTTGAGCTCTCTCTCTCTCTCTCTCTCTCTCTCTCTCTCTCTCTCTCTCTCTCTCTCTCTCCAGTGGGCGAGCTTGCGTGCTGGTGATTGTATGTGAACTGCGCGTGGGTGTATGTAACACCTTAAGAATGAAGCAAACCAAACAAACAGCTCCTAAGTGTTAAAGAGTTTAGTTATAAAAATAATATCCACACGTCTCAGATGTCTCAGTAACATTGGAAATCTCTTATTCATTCTATAGAGCAAAATTATCCGTTATTCCGTTATTCGCCGGGACAAATCACAAGTATAGATGATTTGCAATCCGTTAAAGGTTATACTTTGCCTCCCCGCACAGCGCCCCCCCCCCCCCCCCCCCCCCCCCCCCCCCCCCCCCCCCCCCCCCCCCCCTCCCCCCCAATTATGCTTTGTGTAATGAATCATCCCGAATTTATGCAAGCTGTAAGTTAGCATTTTGGAAACAATAGTAAAAACATCATAAATACATACATTCACACATAGTATATTACACATTCATATACAAATTCACATTCATGTATACATATATACACCTCCATTACCCAAGACAAGGGTAGCTCCTGAAAAAAAGATACAAGAACCACTGCCTTACTAATATTTCATCGCTGAATCATGGATGAACTCCTTGTGCAATACAACGTTTACAACACTGGCCCCTCTCTACAGCTACGCAGACGGTTCTTCACCATTATCTTGCAAGTGTTCTTAAGATTTCTGGATAATAAGGCCCATCCTTTCCAATACCTCTTTTCATCCATCTATCCAACCTTTTCATAAAATGTATGTTTGTGATTTGGACCATAATGCAAAGCAGTCGAAGACTTTCCGCCATTAGCCAATCGGCGCTTAAGATTATGGAAGAGGGAGTTGGAGTGAGTGGACAGCAAAATAGAAAGATCCATAAAATAAAGGATTAATAGTACAATGCCCTGATAATGAAAGATGTAATTAGTCTAAGATGTTGGAGAGAAGACCGATGAAAGAATGTGGGAATGAAGGTAAAATACAAGGTTTAAAATGAGTGTGTACCTTAGGCCGAAGGGGCGCTGTGAAAGCTTTTTAGTTATGCCTACAGTGCACCACGTGAGGTGCAATGCCAGCACTATCATTATAGGGTAGTAAGACTTCATAAAGCAAAATCCCGATTTATTGCAATTTTAATAAATAAATAAAATAAAGATAACTGAACAACAAAGAGGGCAGATTATATTACCAGTAACAAAATCGTAAATTAAAGAAAAAAAAACATAAAAGCAAATATCAGAATCAGACATAAAACTTCCCTAAAAATATGATAAAGAAAATTTAAATCATACCTATAGTCAGAGTCCAAAGATAATAAATAAAAAGTTTACTTGCAAACAAAATAAAAATAAAAAATACTCCTGACCCACTACCATAAAAAGTTGGAAATAAACTGCTCTATCTGTTCGCATTTCCATACGAGGTCGCTTTTCTACATTACATAGAGAGAGAACGAAAGAGGAGCAAAAAGCAGATCCATAAAATCGCCAAAATGGCATCGCATCGTTACACAGTAAAATTCGGGAAGTAAAATATTTTCAGGAATCTGACCGATGACCTTCTGATGCAAGGCCATTGCAGACTGGTTTTGCAACACTGACCAGCTAACACACGCACATACACACACACGCGCGCGCGCGCACACACAAACATGCTCTCTCTCTCTCTCTCTCTCTCTCTCTCTCTCTCTCTCTCAGCACATACGGTTCCGAAAATAAATATTTTCTGTTTCCATCTCTGCGCTAAAAATTTTCCCCAAAGACACACTTTTCTCTTATTCTTTATCCTTCGGTATCGTCAAACGTATTTAAAATCTAAAATACATACTTTTTCAAATAATTGCGAGTGGATGTAAGAAGAAAACACACACACACACACACACACACACACTGGCATATATTAAAAAGCTGTTGCCCAATGTCCATGGTCTCATTCACAAAAATATGAAAACTTCTCAATGAACCTTTGCAAACATGGTGCTCACATAAAAACCAAAATAATCAATGCCGTTAGATATCGAAAAATAAATTGGGTAACCCCTGATAGAGGACACAACTTAGAAAATTTACCGAAATTAAAATATTAACAGGGAAAAGAAATATATATAATACTATATATATATATATATATATATATATTATATATATTATATGTGTGTGTGGTGTGTGTGTGTATGTGTGTGTGCGTGTGTGCGCGTTTGTGCTGTGTACATAATATAAATGCAGACAATTTTTACGAAAATCAAATGTTAAAATGTAAAATGATGATTCAAAAGGATGAACTCAAGATAAAAAACAAAAAGCTTAAACATGCCTGTTTTTTTATCTTTTACAGACCTTACCTTACAGACCTTACACTTCGTTCGTTGTTGCCCCAGGTCCCTCAGTGAGGCGCCTCTAATGTCTACCAGAGAGTTGCTAGTACATCTTCCGGTATATTTTGCATCTTCCAATCTTTGGATGGTCTGGGATGCAGTTAGATATTTGTCGAGCTTATTCTTAAACACATCTACGCTCACTCCTGATATATTCCTCAGATGAGCTGGCAACGCATTGAATAGACGCTGCATTATCGATGCTGGTGCGTAGTGGATTAATGTTCTGTGTGCTTTCCTTATTTTTCCTGGTATAGTTTTGGGCACTATTAATCTACTCTGCTTGCTCTTTCTGATATTTTTAGTTCCATGATATTTTCTGTTATTCCTTCTATCTGTTTCCATGCCTGAATTATCTATGTAGTTCGTCTCTTCCTCTAGACTATATAATTTTAAGGATTGTAGTCTTTCAGTATCTAGGTCTTACTCAACTTCTTCTATTCTAGCTGTAAAGGACCTTTGTACACTCTCTATTTGTGCAATATACCTTTTTGTTATAGTGAGGTAACCATATCATATTGCAATATTCAATTGCACTACGCACATAGGTTTTTTATAAAGCATAATCATGTGTTCAGCTTTCTTTTTGTTTTGAAGTGCCGTAACAACATTCCCATTTTTTGCTTTACATTTTGCCAACAGAATGGCTTATTTGATCATTGCATAACATGTTCCTATTCATCATCACACCAAGGTCTTTAACTGCTTCCTTATTTGTGATTGTCTCATTATTAGGTCCCCTATATGCATATAGCTTTCCTTCTCTGTCTCCATAATTTATTGATTCAAATTTATCAGAGTTAAATACCATCCTATTTACCTCTGCCCCAATCATATACTTTTTGTTAAGGTCTCTTTGTAGAGCGTTCCTATTCTTCATCACAAGTAATTTCTCTACTTATTCTTGTGTCATCAGCGAAACTACTCACTACCGAATCCTTAACATTACTGTCTATGTCTTCAAATCATAATAACAAACAATATTGCAGCTAGCACCGTACCTTGTGGCACACCGGATATTACCTTAGTTTCATCCGATTTCTCATCGTTTGCAATAACTATCTGTTTTCTGTTGTGTAAAAATTCTTTTTTAACCATCTTCCTACTTTATCTACGATATTGTGTTTTCTAATTTTTCTTGCTAATATATTATGGTCTACTTTGTCAAAAGCTTTTGCAAAGTCTAGATAAACCACATCTGTTTCATTTCCGCTTTCATATTTTTTGAATATGTTCTCACGGTGGACTAACAGTTGGGTTTGTGTACTTTCCGGGTACGAAACCGTGTTCCTATATTAAACAAATTATTTTTTATTAAATGTTTCATAATATTTTTCTTCATTACCCTTTCATACACTTTCATAATATGTGATGTTAGACTCACAGGCCTATAATTACTTGCCTCTAGTCTTGATCCACTTTTGAAAGTAGGGGTGATATGCTAATTTGTGATCATCATAAATCTGCCTGTATCTACACTTTGTCTAATAATATTGCAAGTGGCTTTGCGATAGAATGAACTACTTCTTTAACAAGATAGCAGGGACTCCATCCGGCCCTGCAGCAGCTCCATTTTTAATTTTCATTAATTGGCCTGCACAATATCAGCTTCATTAATTTCTATGTCAGCTAAATATTCACTATTTTCGTCCCTTACTTCTATATCATTATCTTCATTATCTATTCTAGGGGGTGAATTCTCTCTTATATCGTTCTGCCAGTATGTTGCAAATTTCCTTTTTTTTCATTCGTTAATCTCCCTTCAATTCTCAGAGGGCCTATTTCTATTCTTCCTTTATTCATCTTCTTCGCATATGAGTATAATAGTTTGGGGTTTTGCTTGATATTTAATAGGTTTTTCTTCCAAGTCCCGTTTTTCATTTTCTTTTGATGTATAATCTTTTGTTCTGCATTTTCTATCTTACTTTTTAGTTCTATAACTTTCCATGCATTTTTTTCTTTTGCAAGACCTTTTTTCCACTTTCTTGATTTTTTCTGGAACAAGATCCTTCTGTCTCTTGGTATGCATGAATGATGTTTACTTTTCTTCTTCGGTATATATTATCCACTATTTTCTCCAATATTTTATATAATATCTCCGTATTTACCCTTATGTCATCACTTACGAAAATGTTATCCCAATCTTTGTTTAATTCTTCATTAATTTCTGACCATTTTATATTTTTACTGTAGAAGTTGTATTTTCCATATCTTTCCCACTTTTTCATTTCTTGCTTATCTCTATTTTCACTTGCTTTGGAATGAACTGTTAATTCTATGACATTATGATCTGAAATACTCGCAATTATAAACTATTATTTTCTTTAACATAATTCATCTCGTTCACAAATACTAGGTCTAAAGTATTTTTTCCTTTCTTGTTGGCAGGTGATTTATTTGTTGAATGTGTATCTAGTAGCATATCTAATAGCTTTTCAAATTGCCTCTTATCTTCTACACTACTATTACTCTCTTTTTTTATATAATAAGTACAACCACAGTCTCCTATTCGTTCTTTCCATTCTACGAAAGGAAAGTTGAAGTCACCAGATAGGAGAATAGTCCAGTCCTTGTGATTTCTACATATATCATCCAATTTTTCAATTATTAAGTCAAACTCTTTAGTATTAGGAGGTCTAATATATTACTATGTTTCATCAATTTTTCAGATTCAAATTCTACCGCTATTAGTTCACATTCTGAGTTACTATATTTCTCATATATTTTTCCTTGTTTTTTGTCTTTCCCATATATTGCGGTTCCCCCTTGATTCCTATTTTTTCTATCTGATCTATAAGTTTGGAACCCTTTTATTTGATCATCATTCCCAGTCTCTTGGGAATACCAGGTTTCACTTATATTCATTATATCTATTTTCTTTTCATTTTGGGTTAATTCTTCTAAGTACTCTATTTTTCTTTTTGAGTTACTCGTAACTAAACCCTGCGCATTCATCACTATGATGGTTTGCGTGTTTTCTCCTTCATTTAATATATGGTAGTAATAAGGATTTTCCCAATGTCTCTTTCCTGGTTCTGGTATGTTGTTCTTTTTTTCATTTCCCAGAAATTTCTGACATTAAAAAATCCAACTTTTCCATAATATTTGATCTTCCTTCATCATAATTATTCATTTTGTGTCTGAATCTGCAATTTTCTCCGTTTCTGCAATATCCTCTTGCATAATAAAATACAGTTATTATCTCATGAGTAGAATTTCGGAGCTGATGCTTTGAAATTTTTTGCTGACACCTCTGCATATCTCATTGGTGGTTTGCTTTTCTCTTTTTACCTGATATTCTAGATTTCTCTCTTTATTTGTTTCTTTCTTATTTTGGATTTTATTACTTGGTTGGTTATTTATTGATTATGATTCCATGGCTACCATGGTGCATATATTTTCATTTTTTGTCGAACTTACATCCTTTTCCTTCTTTTGTAGGTTTTTCCATATTTTTGGATGCAGATCTCTGCAATCATCCCCATAGCCATCTAAGTATGCACATTTACCATATATTTTCATAGTTTTTGACATACCTTAGGATGTTGTAGTAACATCTTTCTCCAAATCTGCAATTCCCTCTTTTCAAAAGGTTGCAGATTTTGTCTTTCTTGTCTATTTTTTCCTCTTTCCCGTCATTGTGTAGATCTGGGTAGAGCCTCTTCGGGATTTGCTTTTCTGTTGTCATATCGTAATTTATTTCTTCGTAGGTATGCTGTTTTATTGCCTCATATGTAGTATCAATGAGTATCTCTGCATCCATACTTTTATCTTGTTCTTTGTTTTCCTTATTTTTTTCTGTCATTTCATTTTTTGTTACTTCTCTTCCGTTTTCCTCTTCTTCTTTTTCTTCTTCTTCTTCCTTCTCCTCTTCTTCATCCTCAACTATTTGTACATTCAATCTTGATTTAATAACATTGTCTATCCATGATAGACATGTTGAACAAAAAATTCTTGTATCTTTTCTCAAATCTTGCATTACCTCAGCACACTGTGGATGGGTCGGAATGTTGCATGCAGCACATTTTTCTGATTAGGTTTTGTGGATTGACTATGCTATACCAAACCTTACACAGTTTGCATGCTTTTGGCATTTTCTTTTTCCTAATGCATCAATTAGGATATTCACAAGATTCACCCTTATTCATTTTCTTTGTCGGAATATGTTGGTTTATGTATATTTTTCTTATGAGTCTCTTGACCACTTGGATTTTATTTGGAACTTCTTCAATTATTTTCAAGATGTTTTCATTAGATTTGTTCCAGTTTGAAGGATTATATCCTTCTAATATATCTATGAATGCTTTTGTATCTTTTTGGTTAGGACTGTTGCTGATTTCATAGATGAGAAATGCCAGTTCCCTTCCTGCTACCTCATCGTATTGCGAATCTGCCAAGCAAGCTAAATTACGCCACCTTTTCCCGCAGTTGGAACTTACTGCCATCTTGTTCTGATTTCAGTATACACTTGTTAAACTAACTTAGAAGACGCTTTATCCTACTATTTTCACACTAATTCTTATCACCGAGAGAGAGAGAGAGAGAGAGAGAGAGAGAGAGAGAGAGAGGGAGTAATCATGTTTTTTATCTTTAGAGAGAGAGAGAGAGAGAGAGAGAGAGAGAGAGAGAGAGAGAGAGAGAGAAGGTAATCATTTATCCACGAGGGCTGATGCAATTCTCTCTCTCTCTCTCTCTCTCTCTCTCTCTCTCTCTCTCTCTCTCTCTCTCTCTCTTTCTGAAGATAGGGAGGAATTGACGTACATCGATTCCAAACGGAAGCACACAAAGGTTCAGCAGTCAAACAAAGGCGATAAAAATGCAAATAATAATAAATACAAATTATAATAAAGTAATAATAACGATAATTATGATGATGATAAAGCGATAAGAATAAAAATGAAATAGAAATGGTAATCATGACTATATAAAAAATCTAAATATTACAAAACTTACTTTTCAATTCTGCCAGAGACAAAAATGGGGAAATTCCGTTCCCAGCTGCCTTCTAAAGAGGTATAAAAGTCAGCGACAATAACTGAAAGGCGATGTTCCAGGGTTCCATATTTTCTTTTTTTATCAACCTTTGAAACCCAATTCCAGGCTAAGAAATAAACCATGTATGGACATCATCAATTCAATTAATTTTTCATGCAGTATAATTTTATTTGGTAAGGAATATATGTTTTTATGAAGAAGTTTAATGAAACAAAAAATGAGCCATGTTTAGAAAGTTACAGGGCTCGCCCGTAAGATATGTTTGAAAATGGAAAGGACGACAAAAAACTGGAGCGGGGTCAAGTTAAAGATGTTGGGCAGATTATTGAAAAGAAACTAAAAGGAAAGGCTGACAAATAAAAAGTACAAAGCACTGCAACTGGGGGCGAGAGGAAAATTGCAAAGAACCATTGGCACTGTCAGCAAAGTGCCAAGCAAAGTACTAAGAAATTGGTGACCCCCCCGTCCTCAAGTCCTTTGTCATTTGCGAAACGCAGAAAACTTATTATTCAATACAATTTACACAAGAAGCAATTTATTTTCTTGTGTGTTCAATTAAATAAATATTTGAAATATTCTTAAAAAATGTTAACAATATAAAGAAAAACCTTAAACAAAAGCAACGTCAACACAGCAAGAGGCACTGAAACAATCTGAGATACCTCCGAAAACCATTCCGAACCTGGTCAGGGCTTCCACAACAAAACCAAAGATAAACAATATTCTAACTGAAACTGATTGATTGCTTAAGACTTATGTGGCGCAGCGATGCAAACACGACCAGAAACAACAACAAACATGATGTAAAATGACCGATGACTCGATTAATCTTGGACGTAACAACGACTGGAGCGATTACGCTAATGACGGCGATTACAGCGGTAGATGACGACATATACAAAGTCTAAAAAAAGGAAAGAAAAAAGTAATTTGAGGGATTGGGTAATGAAAATAAATCGTATCAATTTTTCAAAATAAAGGTAATAGGCGGAGGACGTTCCAAGACTCGTCAAAATTTCTCGGGTAAACTATAGAGGCAAAATTCCATATAATATTCACGTATGAGCATAGAAACATGGAAACTCCTGACGTAAATACACAAGTTAGTACTTGAATTCATGTACATCTTTAACTATATATATATATATATATATATATATATATATATATATATAAAGATAAATGCACGAAGGAAAAATAAACGAAGGAGGTCTGCAAGATCTTTCGACTTTAAAAGTCCTTACTGAGCAGATACTGTATCTGCTCAGTAAAGGACTTTCAAAGTCGAAAGATCTTGCAGACCTCTTCGTTTATTTTTCCTTCGTGGCATTTATCTTTATTTATGGATTTATCACGTTCCTAACTTTCGTGATTCAGTTAGTTATACACATTATATATATATATATATATATATATATATATATATATCTATATATATATTACACTATATATTGCTATATATATATATAAATATATAATATATATATATAATATATATATATATATAATATATTTAATGCACATCACTAACTCAAACTAAATCCGTTAGTGTCTGATAAAAATTAAATTAGTTCAATAAAAGATGAACATTTCCTCTAATTCAGTTCTAGGCATAATATTTTCAGAGCCATTTTTCAATCTCAATAAAAGAAAAAAAAAACTCCAGACGTCAGGTGAATCCATTTAATCATTAGCGGGGAGTCGGATAAAATTATGCCAGAATAGTGAAAATCTTAATAATATTGTGCGACACTAAACAAGTCCATTAAAACGAACTGAAATATGCATTCGCTCCTTCCCGAAAGCAACCATGTGCTTATCAAAGTGCATCATGATGAATGTCTGGGTATATGAATGCTTGATAGTCCTGAGGCTACTCCATTTTGGCCGCGACTTACCACAGCCTTCTAACGACCAAGTACATAATTTATTGTTTAAGTCAAGATAAGTACAAATTTGTCTGCCTGATTTAGAAGGGACTCTAATCCAACTTTTCCTAATAGCAGAGAACACTTTCTATGAGAGAGAGAGAGAGAGAGAGAGAGAGAGAGAGAGAGAGATCAATATTACCGTTATGGTGTATACCTGATTTACGTAGTTAAAAAAAATTCTATATACAAAAACAGAAGCACTGGAACCCGACACACTGACAGGATGCAGGTCTTATACTCATAAAATTACGATTCGAAGACATAATTAGAATAAAAATTAACTCTATTAATTTTACTATTATTGCCTCAAAACCAATAAATTATATTCATATGATAACTTAAATCTTTCGCCTTTACTCATTTCTCTTTATCCTTTCTGATTTCGTTGGTCATGTATTTGTAGAACCATTTGGATGACTGCCTTTCACTTGACGAAATCAAATCCAAGCCACCTCTGTTGTAAATCATGACAAAGACCTCCACTCCTGAGAGTATGTGAAGTGGTGAAAAAATCCAGAACCAGAATTGATTCCAAATATATACAAGGGTTTGTTATAAGTCTGATCAGGATCCAACATAAATATAAAAGTGGTAGGTCGTCCGGTGCCTGCTGTCTTTCATGAAATTGATTTCAAATGTTCAGAAATACAGTGATTATTAAGTATTGACGTCATCAGTCACTAATCTTTTGTTAAGACACAAGTCTGACCGACAGCTGAAAATTTTTCTTCCAGAAAACCTTCCCTTACACGTCGCTGTGTCGCGGTCTCCCACAAGAACGGTGACGTAAAGGAAAATGTAACTATTCATCATTAAAAGGTAGTCAATACACTGCGACAAAACTGCCAAAAGAATCCAAGATTTCCTCGTGTTTTTGTTTTATTTCCAAGATGAAGAGGAACGTCTTCTTGACGATCTAAAGGGATTAAGGATTTCTTGGTAAAACGATCGAAGATAGATTTATAGACTTTGAAGAAAACATCAGCATCGATACTGCTCTGGAGAGAGAGAGAGAGAGCGGTAAAATGTATCTCCTGAAAATTTTACACCTGAAGCCATAAAAATATCTAAACCTGGAATTGAATTGACTTATAATTATAAAAAAAAATCAAAATATAGTAGGAAAGAATATTCACAGAATATTTTCGTTTTCATGGTAAGTACGCCTTTCAAAATAATAATAACAATTACTTTTATCATCCGACAATAGTAAAACAAAGACAATAAACAAATAAAAACAATAAAATACTTTAGATATACGAGTGTCCAAGGAAAACAACAAAATCATGGGAAAAAATTTTATAATCAATTTACAAAGCGTGAATATTAGATAATTATTTTATAAATCTAATTTATGGAGCAATTCAGGCCCCAGAATTACATCACGGTGGAAAATGCAAATCCTTTCGGAATAACGAGTTCTTTATTTATATAAATGAACTAACAAACGTGACTTTAATATATATATATATTATATATATATATATATATATATATATATATAATATATATTCATATACACACAAATGTGTATATATCCACGTAAATATATATTCTTATAAGTATTTTGGATTTCTTGTTTCAGATAACAGAAGGTTGAGTGAAGAAGTCAAGAATCTCTACAGAAGGAAGAGAACATAAAAACGCAAGTTGAAAATGTATGAAGGAAGTGATTATCCAACTCTCTTTAAAGGTAGAAAGTGATGTGTGGATGTTGAATGCAAAAGAAAAAAAAGAATGTGGACGTGTAGACGAGATAAACTGTTTACAAAGTATCGGCAGTAAATGAAGAAGTGAGAGGGTGAGAAATGTCTTAATATGTATGGGTGGTTAAGGATTAAGCTTAAGTGTGACGATGAATCTGTGTTTTGAGATGGAATGGACACGTGAAAAGAATGGAGGATGATAGCTTACTGAAAAGAGTACACAAATACTCATATGCTGGTATGAAGGACTAAAGGAAGACTGGAACAGAATGGATAGAAGGAGCGAACGAGTTTTGGGAAGGAGGGTCCTCAACATCTAGGAAGAACGAGTGTGACAGCGAGATAGAAGGCGATTGGTGTGTACGTGTGTTTAGGTAGTTTGATTCGCTAATACTAATCCTTATGTTGTAAGCGTGGAGCATTCACTTCTGTAGAAGTTTCAAGCATATGGCGTTAGTCCACGATT
>NC_087212.1:34470930-34485323 GCF_015104395.2 Macrobrachium nipponense
AAAAGTACGCTTAATAATAATTATTATGACAGTGTCGATGTTTTAACCAAGAAGTATAACAGCAAAATATCCTGCTTTTCAAATTTCAGGGTTAAGACTTTAAACTCCATCCTGTACCAAATAAGTTCCATCCATTGTCTTTATAACTGCTGCTGTAAAACCCACGTGTAAACTTAGAAAAAAAGGAGAGAGAGAGAGAGAGAGAGAGAGAGAGAGAGAGTCACTCAACCTTCTCCTGTCCCTTCCATAACAGAAAACGCCACCCACGGCCGAGGTCTACCTACCTACACCGCCCACGCGAAACCCAGATGTCAAACGAAGACAGCTCCCAACCCCCGCCTATTAACCAGAGATGGCACAATAAAGAGACCCGGACATCGGGTCCCAAAAACGACCGTATGATGGACATCGTGGCGAGGTCTCCCCATCGACAAGGTTAACAAATGGTGCGACGTCACGTGACCCAGGTCATCTGCGGCCACGCCTCTCATTCGTCGAATGACGGTAGAAGTGATGACGACTGAATTTACCGTTTATTGTCTAGGGAAACGCGAGGTTGTTATTCCTAAAAGCCTTAGGCGGAAACATATGGTGTGGGGCTGCGTGAATCATTCTGGACACGGCAGAAGAGACACTGGACAAGTGACGATTTTGGGCTTCTACCGCCGCTACCGTCACTAACCATAGTTCTATTGCTACTGCTATTACTAATACGCTACTACAACTACTATTACATTAAATTATTTACTAAAAATGAACGAGATAAGCTAAGATAAAGTTGAATTACAGCAAAAAAAAAAAAAAAAAAAAATACTCCCTTCAAGTTCTGACATGCTTCGTATCAACAATCCTGGGCTTCGGTGTGCGTCCTGTATTTGAAAAATGTTAGTGAATGGTTTCATCTGTCAATCAAATTCCTGAAATCTGTGTAAAATTCCAATTGCCCAGAAAGCATCATATGGTGAATCTGAACTATATTAATTGTGTGGAAATAAAGTAGCAACTACATTTTTGCGCAATCGGCAATCTGCTTTCCAAAAATGATTATGCATAAATAAGGTAAAAAAATGTATAAAATTCTCCAATGACTTCTGAAAAAATATAAAATAACTCGACTAAACGTCAGAAGATTTAATAGACAAAAAATTGACGCCCCAATTATTACCGGTAACAGACGACGAATTTCGCTATATACTTCTTGTCTCATTATTGAATGCCACCAATAGAATGTTAAAAGAAGAGGAAATAGAAAAATCTGCTAACTGAATATTACAAAGATGAAAAATTGTAAATGTCTTGCTGCTATTAGTAAAAGTAAGACTAACCCTAAAGTTGCGTAATTCAGGGATTTTTTTTTATTGTAGGAAACAAAAAATATTTTATTTTTGCAGGACCATCCAACGAGAATCAATATGCAAATAAAAAGAAAGTTACACAAACCTCACTCCCCACACGCAAAGAAATGCGAGTACGGATTGCAAAAGAAAACGGAATAAATAAAAGGGGGGGAAAGGGAGATCTTACTGTTCACCGTTGCAAAAAAATAAATAAATAAAAGAAAGGTTTGCTCTCTTTCTTTTACATTTGCGTGTACACAGACATACATGGCAGAGGGTGGCAAGAATGTTTCCAACACCAGATTTTTCTGGGGGAAATGGCCAGAAGGTTATTTGGGGCGCCGGTACCATAGCGTCTGCTATGACATTGCAAAATATACAGATAAAATGTGTTTATACAGACCACAAAAACCAGGTTGAATTAAACCGAAAAAAATCAATTATATATATATATATAATATATATTTATATATATATATATATGTATTTATATATATACACACGCAATGGAAGGCCAGTTAAAAGTTAAAACAAAAATATACATGAAATGTATCTATTTCGTTATATAATGAAAAGCTCACAAACCTTTCATTGTATGCAATGATTTACGAATTAAAAGGAATACGGAGAGCTACAGATAAGATCAAAATACAAATATTAATATATAATAGTAATGTAAAAGTACAATAATTAGCGAAAAATTCAATGAGAGAGAGAGAGAGAGAGAGAGAGAGAGAGAGAGAGAGAGAGAGAGAGAGAGAGAGAGAGTTTTGAGAGTATTTCCTAACGTACATGTATAATGTCAGGTTGTTTTGAGTTGAAACAACTTTGTTTTTTAATTGTTTTGCCCTCTCTAGTTTTGCGGGAGACGAGGTGACGTTTCCAGTCAGGTTTTGGAAAGCAGAGTGAGTGGTTCTCGACAACACCTGGTTGAGGACTACAGCAACAGTATCCTCAGGATCACCTTGAGGGTGATGGCAGCAGCAGCAGTGTCTTGAGGATCACCTGGAAGGTGATGCAGCAGCAGCAGTTTCCTGATGATCACGATCACTGGAAGGTGATAGCACGCAGCAGTTTCCTGAGATCACCTAGAAGGTGATGGCAGCAGCAGCAGTTTCCTGAGGATCACTTTGAGTATGATGGCAGCAACAGCAGCAGTTTCCTGAGGAACACCTTGAAGGTGATGGCAGCAGCAGCAGTTTCCTGAGGATCACCTGGAAGGTGATGGCAGCAGCAGCTTCCTGAGTATCGCCTTGTTGGAGGATAATGACAGATTTGAAGCGTCACTAGGTTGATGGACTTCAAGTACTCGAGAAGGAGGTCTTCACCGGATCATGGTTTTGTCAGTATTGCTGCTGGTTGGGCAAAAGGCTCTTGTGGATTATTATTATTATTATTATTATTATTATTATTATTATTCATTATATTATTATTATATTACAATGTAACCCTGGTTTATTATGATTGTTATGAGAGCAGGTATAGTTCTGGTAATGTGATTTCTATTTAAATTATAGATTTACGTTGTTATTGTTGGTATTATGCTGGGTTATTAACTTTGATGTGGTTATGATTTATTTATGATTCTTCGCTGGACTTCATTTTTTTTGTTTTCTTTAGATCCTGGACTTGAGTTTTCCAAGAACCTGGACTCCTTGTATATGCTATGTAATATATTTATACAAAATAAACTATAAGTTACAACCACCCCGTTGGTTGTTACAGTCCCTCAGTCCACTCCAGTCCCATATTGTTTAGTGTTTTATGAACCTGATCGTCATGAAGGAGAGAGAGAGAGAGAGAGAGAGAGAGAGAGAGAGAGAGAGAGAGAGATTACAAACCTTAACTAAAAAAAATAACAAATACGAAAAAATATAATTTACGATGCGAAAAGCAGTGTTACTGAAAGATTTTGAAAAAATTTGGTTTAAACGATTACCGATGACCAACAGTCCGGAAAAAGAAGTGAGAGGTAAAATATTTAATAAAAATGCAATTCCCCAGTCCGATTATACAATTCTACTTTAAAGAAAATAAAAATTACAATCTCTGAACTTGAAAGATTACAATTTCAGACTGGGAAAACTAGGGTAAAAATCATGTCTGAATCTATCACAGAAATAAAATAGTATCAAATTGATAAATAAAAGCTTACGAATCTGAGAAATACTATTTACACAATGGTGAATAACTAAGTACATAAATCTACACCTCCATGAAATCAACATAACAAAAAAGCAGAAATTTTTAATAACTTATGCATTCAGTGAAGGACCTCCACTTAAATATTCTGTTCAACCGCTACTGAACAAGTTTCTAAAAGGTAAACATTTGTGCACAGTAAGTTTGGGAAGAATAAAGTATTAAAGTCAACATACTTTATTAAAAAATATAGATATCAAATGTTTTTGAAGAATAAATGAGAAAAGGAAACAGTAGAAGGTACTGAACTATTGTGCATCTAAAGAGCTTAATGAAATAATAGCAGATTCAATGTCAATTACAACACTGTCGTGAGAACTCCGAAATTTATGCCCACGAATAAGCGTGATCAACAAGCCATAAATAACAACTATCACTGCAATGGAAACCCAAAACATAATAATATAAATAGCAACGACAACTGCATGTAACATATAGATTCTGCCCCGAAAGGAATGTCCAGCATACCAACCAGCTGAAACACCATGCACATTCACACAGGGAGGCCACAACAATTCACCAATAGGGGACCGCCATGTTGTCTTTCCAAGAAAGCGCAATACAGGAATGTTTAGAAGTATGCCATGCACACCACAGGGTGCACCTGAGGGGAAGGTCAGTTTTCTCTCTCTCTCTCTTTCTCTCTCTCTCTCTCTCTCTCTCTCTCTCTAAAAGGCAAAGCATGCCATCGTGCTTCCAAGATAGGATCTCATCTGGCTTACTAATGAAATACAAAATGTAAGGAATTGTAAAAGTAAGAAATCTGGCTTTAGGAATTTGTTTCTGAATTTCAGTAGACCAGAAATCCTGACTTCCAAAAAACTAAAATTAGAGATGGAAAGAAAGCCAGACATAATAAGGGAAAGAAGCCTGGCCTCCCCGATTGAAAGAAATTCATCCTTCCAAAGGGGAATTAATCAGGACTTTCTAAATGAAAGCAATAGAAACTGCTATTTGGAATGTTGGACTTCTAATTGAAAAACCTCCCATACTTCTAGAAAGCTGTCCGGACTTCCAAATAAAACGTAGCGTCAGATTCCCGAAGAAATGCTGAATAAACATTCAGAGTGAATGATACAAAGCCGACTGGACAACAATACCTTCATACGATGAACGTCATTATTATCAACATATTGATTCTTCAGACTGCGTATCATAACATATTATAAGAAAGTGCTAAGCCGGGTATGTTATCTCCCCTCGTTTCAAGGAATTCATTTCTTTATTTACTTTCATGTATTCTTTTATTGTTGTTCCCTTGCTACGTGCCCGCTGTTGTTTTCCTCTTCTCCACTCTTTCTAAAATATTCATTATTTCCCAGTACCTTCAAATATTCAGGCTCCCCTCCGCGCTTGCATCATCCTTTTTAGCCCCACGTAATTAACCCGTTTCACTTTCCCTTCCATTCGGTCTCGAGTATCTACTTATCAGCTGTTTTTCCATAATTTGATATAGTTTATCTCTATGCACTCAGTACCGTATTTCAGTTCAAGCTACCGTTCTTTGTGTTTTAGTCTCTCAGTGCAATGTTTTGTGCTTTTAATGTATCGTAATTATTTCAAGTACGTTTTTCTCCAGATTTTATATTTCTGTTTCTTCCCATTATCACACTCAACTGCCTTTAATTCACCAGTATTTCTATTTTTATTTCTTTCGGTTATCACAATCATCTGTTTTTCATTTTCGAGAACCTCTATTTCTGTTAATTTCTACTACCATAGTCATCCGACTTCAGTTCTCCAGCATTTATGTTTCTATTTATTCCTACTATCACACTCACCTGCCTTTCACTCTTCCTTACCTTTGCTGATTACAAATGTAACTGATATGAAATTACTCAATTACTTGTCCCCCTCAGCAATTGTCTATACATAACCAAATATAAGTTCTTCGGGTTTTCATTTTTGGAAAATGAATGGTTGTAAATGTTTGTATAATAATTTGGAATTATTAAAAGAGGTTAGTTTACACTTCTGTACAGAGATTTATTTATTAAGTAAATTAACAAAACTGTACTCAAAAGAAAATGGACTGTATGTTTCAAATCTTGGTTTCGTTTCAACAATCGTTTATAAAAACCATCTTTTTTTCCGGTTTCCATACGAATCGTGGGCAAAAGCATCAGCGACGCCATCAATTCTTGTAATACTGCTTGTTTAGTTCTTTTTTTCGCCTTCATGCTGTCGGAACTAGCCCTATCTCCTGTTCTCCGATAAAAGCAATTCAGTTTTTTTGTATATAAAACACCAATAATCCAATACGCAATCGGAACTGGATGACATTTTCCATCAAAAATATTGAAATTCTATATTGCCTATATTTTTACAACGTCAATGGGATAGATTCATGCTACGCGGTAACATCAGAAGGAATCCCCTTAATTCAGACAGCTCTTATTCACAAATCGTTTTCCTATGAAACGCCATGGAACTAAATAACAATACTGATCATTGCTCTTTTTTATGAATTGTACGTATTATTGTACAAACACTATTTTTAACAAATATAAATATATCAAGAATAAATTACATCCAACCATAACAAATACTCCCTCATAAAAAATCCTTTAATTATAATCTTTATCACTGAGAGAGAAGCAGTTGTCCTGAATTATGAATTACTTTAAACCCTATTTTCTTCCCCTTAAGTTTTCTCTACGTATCCTGGAACAGTAAGGGGATCCACTTTTATAGAGCTTGTTGGTAGTATGTCTTAATCATTAACATTGTTCGCCTATCATCGGGAAAGTAATAATAATAACAATAACAACCAATCTAGAACCCTACTAAAGATATAAACGTCTCTACTGGCCCAACCAACTTCTGATAAGAGCAACCCAAATAACAGAACTCCGAATTACGAGATCAGACGGACTGACGGGTGACTTCTTATCATGCCCGTCTATGTATGACGGTCTACCTTTAACCAAGTCTTAACTGAAATCCCTTCAACCAATAAGGAATAGTGCACTAACAAGGTAAGCGTGACAGGCACTCTTGCGGACAGACGTAAGGGCGGACGATGGAGAGCAACTAAAGTTCATAATAATAATAATAATAATAATAATAATAATATAATAATAATAATAATAATAATAATAATAATACCATCATTATCATTATATTCACAAGATGAACCCTATTCATATAGAACAAGGTCACAGGAACCACTGACTTGAAATTCCATCTTCCAAAGAATACATTGTTCATTAGGAAGTAAGACAAGGTAAAGGAAAGTACAGAAAGAAGAGATTATAATAATAATAATAATAATAATAATCCTAATAATAACTAATAATAAATAATAATAATAATAATAATAATAATAATAATCAATAATAATTAATAATAAATAATAATAATCAATATAAATAATGAATGTAATATAATAATAATAATAATAAATATAATAATAAATAATAATAATCTAATAATAATAATTAAGGGAGAAAACAAGTGAGGTCAATGAAATATGTTATTGTTAGTATACAATAAGGTTTTGTACATACTTACCTGGCAGATATATACTTAGCTATACGTCTCTGACGTCACGACAGAATTCAAAACTCGCGGCACACGCGACAGGTAGGTCAGGTGATCTACCTTACCCGCCGCTGGGTGGCGGCTGTAAGAACCAATCTCCCTTTCCAGCCAGAATTTTTCCTTCCACCGGTCTCCTGAGGGGAGGCTGGGCGGGCCATCAATCGTATATATCTGCCAGGTAAGTATGTACAAAACCTTATTGTATACTAACAATAACATTTTTGTACATGAACTTTCCTGTCAGATATATACTTAGCTGATTGACACCCTTGGTGGAGGGAAAGAGACAGCAATATAAATATGGAAAAAAGGGGAAAACAACACTAGTTGTAGGATGTAAATACAACCTTGGTTCTTACCTGTTTAGGCAGAAGACTTCGTAGTTACTGTCTATGAGTCTGCGTTGCCTTAAGAGCTTCAGCGAGGGCGTGACCTACAGCTGACAGACTCTTTGGGTCTATCAAAGGGATTTGGTTATCCGCTTACTTGATAGAATCCGAGCAGGATCTGTCAACGGGGATTCGCCCACTTATATGACAGAACCTAACCACTATCATTGCAAGGAGCTCAAACATAAACCGATCACCTAACCAATCTAATCATTGTTAGACTACGAAATGAAAAACATGCCTACCCGCATGTTCTTTCAAACAACCAAAACTTACAACCTAACAAGGGGAAAAATATATACTACTAAGGATATGTCTCAGCTCCCTGCCCCAGCACCGAATCCGCCGATACGTACGGGCCTAACCCGAAGCACTTTTCATACGTAATTTTGACGTCTCTCAGATAGTGGTTTGCAAAGACTGAGTTGCAACGCCAGAATGTTGCCTTCATAATGTTACTCAGGGGGATATGTGTTTTTTGTTAAAAGTCAATGACGTGGCAATAGCTCTTACCTCATGAGCTTTTTTTTGACCCTAAGAACTTTGAATTTGACTTTCATCACATATCGCATGCGCCTCTTTCACCAGGCTTCTGATAAAGAAAGAAAGCGCATTCTTCGAAAGAGTCCTCCTTGGATCTCTTACAGAGCACCAAAGATTGACCTCATTGCCCTTAAGTTTTTTCTTTCTCTGTAGATAGAATTTCAAACTTCTTACTGGGCAAAGAGACCTCTCTGCTTCCTCGCCTACTAATGCAGACAAGCCTTGTACTGCAAAGCTCCTAGGCCAAGGATTTGAGGGGTTCTCGTTCTTGGCTAAGAACGAAGGAAGGAACGAACAGATAGCTGCATCTCCTCTGAATCCCACATTTCCTTCTAGTGCATGGAGTTCACTAACCCTCTTTGCGGAAGCCAATGCCATGAGAAAAATTGTCTTCTTCGTGAGGTCTCTAAACGAGGCAGACTGAGGCGGTTCGAACTTATTAGACCTCAGGTAACGTAGCACTACATCCAGATTCCAACTCGGAACCCCTGGAGAAACCTTCTTGGATGTTTCAAACGATCTTATTAGATCATGAAGGTCCTTATCTTCTGAAATGTTTAAGTTTCTGTGCCTAAACACTGCAGATAGCATGCTACGATAGCCTTTAATGGTTGATACCGCCAATCCACTTTCTTCCCTAAGGAAAAGTAAGAAGTCTGCTATTTGGGTCACAGAGGTACTGGAAGAGGAAAAGTGATGGTTCCTACACCATCGCCGAAAGACGTCCCACTTTCGATTGGTAGACTCTAAGGGTAGAAGGCCTTCTTGCTGCTGCGATAGCCGTTGCAACTCTTGCCGAAAAGCCTCTCGTTCTGACCAAACTTTTGACAGTCTGAAGCCAGTCAGATCTAGAGCGGGGAGGTTTCTGTGATACCTCTCGAAGTGGGGTTGTCTGAGCAGATCGATCCTCTGTGGTAATGTTCTCGGAAGATCTACTAACCATTCCAGTACCTCTGTGAACCATACTTGTGCGGGCCAGAACGGGGCTACCAGCGTCATCCTTGCTGCCTCCGATTCTGCAAATTTCTTTAGTTTCTCCCAGTATCTTGAATGGAGGAAAAGCATACGTGTCTAGACCCTTCCAATCTAGTAGGAACGCGTCTATCGACACTGCCCTCGGGTCCGATATCGGAGAGCAGTAGTTGGCTATCCTCGTATTCTTGGCTGTGGCAAAGAGGTCTATATGAGGCTTGCCCCAAAGCTTCCACAGGTCCTGGCAAACATCTTCGTGAAGAGTCCACTCTGCAGGCAGGACTTGATCTTTCCTGCTTAGGAGGTCTGCTCTGACGTTCTTTTCCCCCTGTACGAACCTGGTAAGGAGACAAATCTTCCTTTGCTCTGCCCAAAGCAGAAGTTCTTTTGCTGTCTCGTACAGGGAGAAAGAGTGAGTCCCCCCTTGCTTCCTGATAAGCCAGGGGCCAGGGCCGTGTGTTGTCCGAGTTGATCTGAACTGTTGCAGCTAGGACGTGGGGCTCGAAAGCTTTCAAAGCTAGCCAAACCGCCATCAGCTCCTTCTTGTTGATGTGCCAAGTCACCTGTTCCTTGTTCAGGTGCCTGACACTTCTCTGAGCCGAGCGTCGCTCCCCAACCTGTTTCCGAGGCGTCGGAATACAACACTTGGTTGGGGTTCGGAATGTGAAGGGACATCCCTTCTGTAACCTGAGAGGGTTGGCCCACCAAGAGAGGTCCTTCTTGATTTCCCTTGAGATCTCGAAGGAGAACTCTAGGTTTTGCGAACGACACCTCCAGTTTCGATGTAGAAAGAACTGGGAGAGGTCTGAGGTGCAACCTTCCTAGAGGAAGGAATTGCTCCAACGAGGAGAGTGTCCCCAACAAATCATCCACTCCCTCGCTGTGCATACTTCTTTCTAGGAAGGCTTTGACTTTCTCTGACCCTCGGGCTATCCGTTCTGGAGACGGAAAAGCCCGAAAATCCAGAGAAGCCATCCGAATCCCCAGATAGATACGATCTTGACTGGGGATCAACTGAGACTTTGAAAGTTCACCAAAAAGTCCCAGAGAACTTGCCATGAAAAGGGTCTTTTGTAGGTCCTCCAAACATCTTTCCTGAGACTTGGCTCTGATCAGCCAGTCGTCCAAGTAAAGGGACACTCTGACTCCCTCCAAATGTAGCCATCTTGCTACATTTTTCATTAGGCCTGTAAAGACCTCTGAGGGGCTGTTGAAAGGCCGAAGCACAAAGCCCTGAACTGGAATATCCTTCCTCCCATCATGAACCTGAGGTATTTCCTTGACGAAGGATGGATAGGCACATGGAAGTAAGCGTCCTGAAGATCTAGGGACACCATCCAGTCCCCTGGCCGAAGGGCCGCCAACACTGAGGATGTAGTCTCCATGGCGAACTTCCTCTTTTCTACAAAGAAATTCAGGGCGCTTACATCCAGAACCGGTCTCCATCCTCCTGAGGCTTTTGGAACTAGAAAAAGGCGGTTGTAAAAGCCCGCTGAGCAAGGGTCGCTCACTAGCTCTATAGCCTCTTTCTCGAACATTTGTTCCACTGCTTGTGTTAAAGCAAGGCTCATGATGGGATCCTGTACCTGGCCACCAACTCCCTCGGAGTCGTTGTCAACGGTGGTCTTTCCGTAAAAGGAATCAGATATCCTTTCCTTATTATAGAGAGGGACCAGTTGTCCGCTCCTCTCTTTGCCCAGGCTTCCGAGAATCTTAGAAGTCTGGCACCTACTGGTGTTTGGAGGACTACTTCCCTACTTCTTAGCTCTGACAGAGCGTGAGAAGGATCTACCTCTCTTGAAAGGTCTATTACCTCTCGAGGTAGAGGCTCTAGAAGGGGGGCCCCCTCGAAAGGGCTCCTGTCTAGCTGTAGTCTCCTTCTTAGTCTTCGTCTGAAAGGAGGTCTTAGGCTTCCATGCCGACTGCGCGAGCATGTCCTGAGTCGCCTTCGCAGAGATAGATCCTGAGATGTCCTGGATTATCTTCTTCGGAAATAGCAGAGGCGAGAGCTGCGAATACAGGAGAGAGGCTCTTTGGGCATACGAAACAGACTTTAGTCAGAAAAGAGCAGAAGACTGATCTCTTCTAAGGATCCCTGCTCCAAATAGGGAGGCTATTTCGCTCGATTCCATCTCTTAACTGCTTTGTCAATGCACGTTAGAACACTGTTTAGATCTTCTGGCGAAATAGAATCCGGGTTCTGAGTCTTCTTAGCCAAGACCCCCAAAGACCAGTCAAGGAAGTTGAAGACTTCCAAGACTCTAAACATTCCCTTCAGCAGGTGGTCAAGCTCGTTCATAGCCCAGGTAGTTTTAGCAGACAAAAGAGCCGAGCGTCGTGCTGCATCCACCAGAGAAGAGAAGTCCGCATCCGCCGATGAAGGAAGACCCAGACCTAGGGGTTCTCCAGACTCGTACCAAAATCCAAGTCTGCCCGTAAGCTTGGAAGGAGGGAAAGAAAACACAGTTTTCCCTTTCTCTTCCTTAGAAAGCAGCCAATCACCAACACCTCTCACAGCCTTCTTCATTGAGATGGTTGGCTTCATCCTCACACAAGAGGAAACTTTCGTTTTCTTCGAAGTAGAGAATAAAGAGAGAGGAGACGGAGGAGCGACGGGAGTAAGGGAGTCTCCAAACTCTTGAAGAAGTAGATCTGTAAGGATCTTATAGGACGAAACTGACGAGTCCTTCACCAAATCCTCTTCTGAAGGTTCAACTTCATCCACTGAAGAACCCTCCGCTTCTTTTACGAGGGCAGTTAGCCTTCTCTAAAGAAATGCGCCCTGTCCAGAGAGTGTCTAGTAGCAGACTGGAGCCTATCAGGGGAAGCCAAAGTTTCTGGAGAGCTCCTCTCGAAAGAGTCCTTCCTACTCTGAAGAGTGCGTGCTCTTTGCTCCTTAATCCTACTCCTAGAATTCCGGGCTTCCAAAAGGGGTAGCGCCTGCTATGAGAGGAGAGCCTACTATGCTCAAAGGCGCTTCTCAGATCCATGCGCCTGTTCAAAGGAGAGCGGCTGCCAGGCGAGCTGCGCCTACCATGAGGCGAACGCCTACTAGGCTCTTGGCGCCTACTTACAGGAGAGCGAAGCCCTGGAGAAAGTCGCCTACTAGGAGACCGGCGTCTACCATGCTCCACAAACCTTCGCTCCCGACTTGAGTGTCTCTTCAAAAGGTAGTCTCCCTGAAGAATACATATCTTTCAGGCTCAAACGCGCCTGTCCTGAACCGAGCGCTAAAAGGAGAGCCGCGCCTATCAGGAGAAAAGCGCCTATCCTCCGCACCACGCTTGGAGCGGGAGAGCGTCTACTTGGGGAGTAGCGCCTACTAGGCTCAAGGCGCCTAACATAAGGTGAGATCCTGTCTCTTGACGAATCCATCAAAGAGTAGGCTCTCTTATCCGGAGAATGAAGGTATCTTCGTAAAAGAGCGAGAGGACGAGGCTGTACGCCTGTCTTTAGACGAACGCCTACTCGGCGCTAGATCCCTTCCTACTGGAGAGGATGTAGTCACCAGGAGAAAGCTTCTTGGGCGATTGACGCCTGGAAAGACGACAAGCGCCTGCCGAGGGAAGAGCGCCTCCTTCCATCCGCTGAAAAAGGAGAGAGAACCGACTCTGACTGAGACGGTAACACAGGCGAAGGAATCCTAGACTTCTTGACAGGGAGAGAGACGTCTTTCCGACGCGTTCCTCCTGCCAAGGAGCCCGCCAGCGCCGAAATCTGCGCTTGCAGTCCAGCAAGAATTCGAGCTGGAGATCTTGTAAAATCCTCCACCTAAGGAAGAAGAGGCTCGAAGCCTACTATGAGGCGAGAACTCCTGCTCCCTCCTGGGTTTCTTGCTCTCTACTTCCGGCTCTTCTGGAAAAACTTCCGGGCTGGAAGGAAAGGAGCCAGGCGCCTTCCAGGCTCTCTTCAGCGGTCGTGAAGAATCCGAGGCGCTCCATCCTCTTCTAGGAGAAGGTGAGGAAGACGAAGAGAAGCATTGGCGTAATACCTCCTTCTTCGCGTGAACAAGGGCAACCCTGGGTACGAGCATCAGGATCTACCGAGGGGACGCCTGATCGGTGGGAGTTCTCCCCCCTAACCTTCCTGCGGCTTTTTTTTGACTTTCCTCCTCCACTGGGACTGGGAGTCTGGAAGAGGTCTAGGCCCTGGAAGCATTAAGGAGCCGATCAGACGCACCCTCCACTGCACTGGGGTCACTGCACAATTCACCTTCACTACTCTTACCTTGCAACGAACGAATCTTCTTTTCCATGCTAAGGATCGTGGCTCTCATGGTTGCCACTTCCGTAGTCGTTATCCTTAGGTTCGATGCAGGGCGCAGGAGCTGAAACTGGAGAAGGTTCTAATGCTACAACAGGATTTTCTTCTACCTACGCTAATACGAGACTTACTGAACTCCTAGACGAAGCCTTTCTCACCCTGTCTTTCTCTAACTTCCTCAAGTAGGAAGAAAGAGCCTTCCATTCACCCTCATCCAACTTCTCACACTCATTACACGGGTTAACAAAAGCACATTCTTTCCCTCTACATTTAAAGCAAACTGTGTGAGATCTACCGTAGCTTTCGGAAATATCTCACCTTGCATTCAATCCATACGCACACTCTAAACATAGAAGATTTCTTAACCTCTAACTCAGACATCTCGAAATCAAAGAAAAATCCAAATCAATATCCAAAAACAATCCACAAATGCGTATGCCAAGCCAACAAGATCAGGTACTTCACGGAAAGTCAGTCCAAATAAATCCACAGCAACGAGAAATGAATAAAGCTGTCAGGAGGTAACAACCACAGGTGTAGTCGTCACCGGCGACAGAAAAATTCTGGCTGGAAAGGGAGATTGGTTCTTACAGCCGCCACCCAGCGGCGGGTAAGGTAAGATCACCTGACCTACCTGTCGCGTGTGCCGCGAGTTTTGAATTCTGTCGTAACGTCAGAGACGTATAGCTAAGTATATATCTGACAGGAAAGTTCATGTACAAAAAATGGGCATAATACACGACACCAGTATCACAGAAACAAATAACTTGACATATGCAGGAGCAAGATTAGTAGCAGAACTGATGGGGATTCGAACACCAACACCACCAGCACAACCACCCAACAAGAAACCAAAACAGCATGGTGATGAGATCTGACTTGAGTAAACTGAAAGAGATGGCAGAGGCAAAAAGGCTAAGAAGCAAGAAAACAAGGGAAGGAACTCAACGAGAAATACAAAGTACAAGAGAGGGGACTAAACAACACAATAGAAGATGTAAACAGAGGCTTAAGGCCAAAGCACATAAGATCCACGAACAGGAATAAGGGATACCAACAGAACAAACTATTCGGAACCAACCAGAAAAGACTATACAGCCACTAAGAGGGGGAAGACAACCACCCAGAAATTCCTGAAGCCGAA
>NC_087212.1:34485823-34520823 GCF_015104395.2 Macrobrachium nipponense
AAATTCCTGAAGCCGAACCAAGTAAGAGACTCTGGGAAAACATATGGAGCAATCCGGTATCACACAACAAACATGCAACATGGCTCCAGGAAGTCAGGAAGAAGAAACAGGGAGAATAAAACAAAGATTCACAGAGATCACGACAGACACAGTCAGACACCAACTAAAGAAAAGAAAATGCCAAACTGGAAAGCCCCCAGGTCCGATGAAGTCCATGGATACTGGCTGAAAAACTTCAAGGCCCTACACCCACGAATAGCAGAACAACTCCAGTATTGTATCTCAAATCACCATGCACCAAAATGCATGACCACAGGAAGAACATCCTTAGTACAAAAAGACAAGAGTAAGGGAAATATAGCCAGTGACTACAGGCCTATCACCTGCCTACCAATAATGTGGAAGTTACTAACAGGTATCATCAGTGAAAGGCTATACAACTACCTAGAGGAGACAAACACCATCCCCCACCAACAGAAAGGCTGCAGAAGGAAGTGTAGGGGCACAAAAGACCAGCTCCTGATAGACAAAATGGTAATGAAGAACAGTAGGAGAAGGCAAACCAACCTAAGCATGGCAATGGATAGACTATACGAAAGCCTTCGACATGATACACACATGGCTAATAGAATGCCTGAAAATATATGGGGCAGAGGAAAACCCACCATCAGCTTCCTCAAAAAGTACAATGCGCAACTGGAATAGCAATACTTACAAGCTCTGGAATAAGACTAGCAGAGGTTAATATCAGGAGAGGGATCTTCCAGGGCGACTCACTGTCCCCACTACTCTTCGTAGTAGCCATGATTCCCATGACAAAAGTACTACAGAAGATGGATGCCGGGTACCAACTCAAGAAAAGAGGCAACAGAATCAACCATCTGATGTCCATGGACGACATCAAGCTGTATGGTAAGAGCATCAAGGAAATAGATACCCTAATCCAGACTGTAAGGATTGTATCTGGGGACATCAGGATGGAGTTTGGAATAGAAAAATGCGCCTTAGTCAACATACAAAAGGGCAAAGTAACGAGAACTGAAGGGATAAAAGCTACCAGATGGGAGCAACATCAAAACACATAGATGAGACAGGATTACAAATACCTGGGAATAATGGAAGGAGGGGATATAAAACACCAAGAGATGAAGGACACGATCAGGAAAGAATATATGCAGAAGAAGTCTCAAGGCGATACTCAAGTCAAAACTCAACTCCGGAAATATGATAAAAGCCATGAACACATGGGCAGTGCCAGTAATCAGATACAGCGCAGGAATAGTGGAATGGACGAAGGCAGAACTCCGCAGCATAGATCAGAAAACCAGGAAACATATGACAATACACAAAGCACTACACCCAAGAGCAAATACGGACAGACTATACATAACACGAAAGAAAGGAGGGAGAGGACTACTAAGTATAGAAGACTGCGTCAACATCGAAAACAGAGCACTGGGACAATATCTGAAAACCAGTGAAGACGAGTGGCTAAAGAGTGCATGGGAAGAAGGACTAATAAAAGTAGACGAAGACCCAGAAATATACAGACAGGAGAATGACAGACAGAACAGAGGACTGGCACAATAAACCAATGCACGGACAATACATGAGACAGACTAAAGAACTAGCCAGCGATGACACATGGCAATGGCTACAGAGGGGAGAGTTAAAGAAGGAAACTGAAGGAATGATAACAGCGGCACAAGATCAGGCCCTAAGAACCAGATATGTTCAAAGAACGATAGACGGAAATAACATCTCTCCCATATGTAGGAAGTGCAATACGAAAAATGAAACCATAAACCACATAGCAAGCGAATGCCCGGCACTTGCACAGAACCAGTACAAAAAGAGGCATGATTCAGTGGCAAAAGCCCTCCACTGGAGCCTGTGCAAGAAACATCAGCTACCTTGCAGTAATAAGTGGTACGAGCACCAACCTGAGGGAGTGATAGAAAACGATCACGCAAAGATCCTCTGGGACTATGGTATCAGGACGGATAGGGTGATACGTGCAAATAGACCAGACGTGACGTTGATTGACAAAGTCAAGAAGAAAGTATCACTCATTGATGTCGCAATACCATGGGACACCAGAGTTGAAGAGAAAGAAAGGGAAAAAATGGATAAGTATCAAGATCTGAAAATAGAAATAAGAAGGATATGGGATATGCCAGTGGAAATCGTACCCATAATCATAGGAGCACTAGGCACGATCCCAAGATCCCTGAAAAGGAATCTAGAAAAACTAGAGGCTGAAGTAGCTCCAGGACTCATGCAGAAGAGTGTGATCCTAGAAACGGCACACATAGTAAGGAGAGTGATGGACTCCTAAGGAGGCAGGATGCAACCCGGAACCCCACACTATAAATACCACCCAGTCGAATTGAAGGACTGTGATAGAGAGAAAAAAAAAAAATTATAATAATAATAATTCACAGAAATGAAATTTAACAGCTGAAGAGAAACTAAGTAAAGTATATGTAATAAATTACTATTCAAATTCTATTTATATTTCTGCACATGCTTCAGAAATGAAGAATTCAAAAGTGTATTAAGCACCAACGTGGACAAAGAGTATATCTGAGAAATAAAAAGCAGAACAAAGTTAAACAAAAATGTGCCGAAATTCAAGCATGAACATTAAAATAGCAGAAGAAAAATGTTGACAGAATTAAAATGTGGCTAAAAAGGAGAGCGTTCCAGAAAAGCGAGGAAGAAAAACATTATTAAAATTACAAGGCAAGAAAACAAAAAACCTTGTACACTATATTAAAAAACCGACGAGCGCTGACCTTTTGAGGAAAAAGACCCGAGAAGAGAGGTCAAAAGAATGAGAAGAAAAATGGAATGGGTTAATTAAGAGAAGATAAAAAGACGCTACAGGAATAGAACCCGATCTAAAGATTTGAATGAACAGAGGAGGAAATAATTAAGAGGAGACGATGTGGGGAAACCACAAGAAGAAATTGAGAAACTGAAAATAGAATCACGAAAACACATAAAAGGTAATTAGAGACATAATCTGATAATGGGAGAAAAGAAAGTTCGGGAAGAATATAGAACTTTGCGTTAAGTTTCATTGTCTTAAAATGTCAAAGTATACCATTTTCTTTGTAAATACTCGTGTAATGCTTCGGCTATTACATTACTTGCCCAGACTGGTTCCCAATTAAAATTATGCAAGCCTGTATCATTATCATTAGAAATATTCCTCATCTTTTCTTATTTTATTTGAGTATTTTTTTTTATTTTGTATTCACCAATAAACCGCTTACGATAACTTGAAAAAAACCTGTAACTAAATAAATGCCCAAAAAAATGCGTATCACAAAAGACCAAAGTAATATCAGGGTTCTAAATACCCTAAGAACAAATCATAATACACAAAGGGTTATTTGAGGTCAGGATGAACATTCATCACGGGTTGACCAAGAAAGAAAATGATGGAATAATTATAAAAACTTTTTATCAATGTAAAGGCAAAACACTCAAACACAAGTTTAGAGTAGATCCTCTTCACATTATATCAATATAATCCTTTCCCCAGTTGAGGATATGGCTCAAGATGATTAAACAATCAAGTTTCAGGCAATCCTCTGGGACGAGTTTGTTAGCCCTATGATCTAATAATAATAATAATAATAATAATAATAATAATAATAATAATAATAATAATAATAATAATAATAATCCATTCAGCTAAAAAGCCTGATACGGGAGAATACAGTGACTTATCCATTCAGCTAAAGAGAGAGAGAGAGATAAATAAAGTGATTCGGACTTAGATGTATATATTCCCCTCAAATTAAGTTCTGTATTTAGCATCGAAATCAACCAATCTCCATCAAGATACCTCGGAGGTAAGTTTGTTACATGTGGTAATTTATCATATTTTTGTCACTAATTTGCACGTCTTTTTCTTTATATACACTCGAAAATGAAGCCATATACATTGCTAATTAGCATATTGAATTTACTTTGAAAATACCATTTACTCGAAAGAAATTATAACAATTACTTAAATATTAAAGTTGAGATGGGCTGACTCAGATTTTGAGTACAGAATATGAAATTGGCAGAAAGATGTACATCAGAATCGTAATCAACTTAGGCCTCTCTTGAGGGGCGCATGGATTAATAACTGTGTATCTGTTTAACAAAACCAAAACGCATAGGTGCGGTTCCTGATCTGGACAGCTGAGCTTATTACAAGATTCCCTTTGGGTGTAAAATATTACGAAGAGGAAGTGAATTCGATGTGAAAAAAAAAAAAAAAAAATTTGTCTTAATGTATGAGAGCGTATAAACTAGCATGTGTGATACACCACCTTAACTAACCATGTTTACAATTAGCAAATACTTATCACGGCAAAGATTGGTTAATTTAGATCTAAGTAAAGAGCCTGAATCCGACATGAATACATTAACTACAGTTGAAATAAACTTACATATTTCTATAAGGCCGAACGGTTGCGTCAATGGGCACATGCAGGTTTCATATGTCATTATATTTGAGAGACTATTACTGCTAAAAAGAAGAGAAATCGATAATAGGAAGCATTTGTAGCTTAATATGCAAGTATACATAGTTACCGGCGGATTTAATTTATATTATATATATATGTGTGTGTGTGTGTGTGTGTGTATGTAAATAAAATTTCGTTATAAATACGTTACTATAACAGCAATATAAAAATCAATATAATTGGAGATCAGAGCAGCACGTAAAATCGGCACTCTAAAAAATCAAGTGAATTATCGTCAAGTCCGAACCTAGTGGATGATATGCTATTGATGCCGGGGTTCTCCCTTAAAGGAGTTGGTATTCAACGTGAAATCGCTCCATTTACATAAATATCTGTGGAGAACAAAACTACAAGCGTCGCATCCTTCTTCCATTGCAAGAATTATAGCCATCGTAAACATGGATACTCTTTTGTGATCGAAGGAAAGTTCATGATGATTACTGAAAAAAATGTTCTGACTATATATATATATATATATATATATTATATATATATATATATATATATATACGTGTATATATATATAATATATTATATTAATATATATATATATTATATTATATATATCGTGTATATATATATATATATATATAATATAATATTATATATAAATGCACTCTATATATATATATATATTATATATATATATTATATATATATATATATATATAACATTTAAAAACCCAACAACAGATTGAATATTATTCATCATAACCACAGAAAGCATCACTTGTTCGAGAATACACTTCCAAATATAACCATACGCAAACAAGTACTGCGAAAATAATTATCCAATCGCCCATAAATGTTGTTCAGGAAACCCAGTGAACAGCGCTAGCTCCTGGCGTTTCCTATGGCTTCCACCTTCAGAGGGGAATCGGCGATTTATAGGGAAGAACATACAAGAAATTCCGGGGATGCGAGTTCCCTAGGGGAGGGAAATGACGCTCTTTATGGGGAAATTATTCATGGTGCGATGGCGATAACGATGTTATCGATCAAGTGAACCAATATAATATCCACGCTACGGAAAATAATAATGATAATAACGGTAAGAACATGGCAACCGCGATACCAACACCATTATGCTCAAAATAATAAAATAAGACGTGTAGCCTACGCAACAATATCCGAATGAATATCTTCTAAGAATGCCCACGACATTTTTTTTTTCTCTCACTCCAAAAAACTTAAATTTTCATTGCAAAGAGCCCATAATTGTGCGCATAAAAAGTCATAAGAATTAGAGAAAAAATACCACCAACTCAGGTTGGTCAGATAAAAGAAGTATTGGAATAGTAAATCCACAATAATTTGTCTGTTTGATCTTGTTATTTAAAATACAAAGCAGAACGCTTTCGATGACCTGCACTGTCCTCCTTGTCAATCTGATTGACAAGGAACACCATGCAGATCATCGAAAGCTTTGTGCTTTGTACTTTAAATAACAAGATCAAACAGACATATTATTGTGGATTTACTTTTCACTTTTATTGACTCATGTGATTAGGTGTTTTCTTTGAAAAGAAGTATTATTTCCGAGTATATATGACTGATATGGGAAGACAAAAAATGACGTAAAAGAGAATAAAAACATAATGAAAAAAAAACACCCAAGATATCTTTTTGAGTCAATACTAAGTGTCTGAGCAAAGCAACATATTTATCAATAAATTCAGTGACTCAGAATTCAAGTATAATGTCGTCATTCCCATCCTGAATATATATTTTATCGGATTGCAAGCCTGTAGTTTTATCAAACTACAGGCTTGCAAGCCAATTTGAAGAGTGTGTGGGGGTAGTTTGAACCGATTGGCTGACTTTTGGTGTGAAATGGTGGAATGACGTGATTTCTCAAAAACTAGCCTTCAGTACAGCAGCACTGACAACCTATTTCGTCGTTTTCAGGGAGGTGTGGCGATAAGCGCCAGTTCTGGCCTCATTGTTCAAGAGCGTAGTGATATCTGCTTCACCGGAAGAGAAGGGTTTCTGGCTAATTATGTTTAATACAATATATATATATATATATATATATATATATATATATATATATATATATAATATACATACACACACACTTACACATACATACATACATACATACATATAAAATGTATTAAATGCTATGTTTGACATTGTTACTGATCCTCGTAACTTCGTCCAGTTGCGCCGAATCGTAGTGCAGCTATCAGTCTTTCATGGGCTGGTATGGATATGGATTTTCTTATACAAGTATCTTTTTTCTTAATTTATGGTTCTACTAATGAGTGCAATTCCATAAAAAATGTTCATGATCCATTCGAAGATAAGTGATCCAGTCACCTCCCTAAAATAATAGTTCTTTTCTAAATGTTGGTGTGAGGTAAATTTTGTTGTTTCAACAACCCGTCTTTAGTCCAGTTTTTTCGATTATGTTTCTTTTTATTTATCATCATAACCAACAAACCTCCTGTGCTGAGACAGTCTCGATATCTTCTGGCGCAGGAGGAGTAACCATGGTGGTTCTCTCACTACGAAATCTCAAGAACTGAAGCATTAACTGCAATCCGAACTTAATAGTGTGGATAAGACTGAGGTTCTCCACCAACTGAGTTAGATGTAAGCGTGTCTGGTGGCCTTTAGGCTTATTTACATCCCTCCCAACTAAAGAAATGTTCAAGCATCTTCCTTTTTGTGCTCCTCTGCAAGATACGCTGTGTAAAACACTAAACTTTATTTACCTAGAGACGCATTACTTAAATATAGGACCTAATAATTTGGATGATACCGTAAAAATACTAGATCCAACTTGTTTGAAGCAGGCTACAAAAATACTTGACCTCAATTGTTAGAGGCAACCTGCAAGGATACTGAAATTGATTTTTCTCAGGGTGGTCCTGTATAAATTCTAAAGCTCATCATCAGTGAGAAAAGTGCTTCGTAAATACTAAACTTCATCTGTTAAAGACAGGTTGTATGAATACTAGCCCTTATTTATCAGAAGCACAGTGAAAAAGAAGTAAATTTCACTTGTTAGTGGCGGGCTCTACAAACACTAAGCCTCATTTACTGGAGGTACACTGCAAAATTACTAACCTTACTTTTTATAAGCCTTCAGCAATAACACTAAAATTAACTTATTATAGGAGGATTCGATAAACACTAGACCTCATTTACCATACGTGCGCTGAGTAATATTAAGCGTCTTGTGGGAGGCAAGCTACAAATATACTAAGCCTCATTCTTACGGGAGCACTGCAGAAAAAGATATCATCTGTAAGATGAGTGCAGCCTAAACACCAGACCTCATTTATTTGAAGGATACAGCAAAGGTACTAAACCTCTTATGTTGGAGTAGCACTCGATAAATATGAAAGTTAACCAACTGTCAAAGATGTACTGCATAAAGATTAGACCTCATTCATTAGATACAGATGCATAAAATCAAGACTGCATATGCGAGCTCAATAAATACTATACTTCATTTGGTAATCACACGCTGCAAAAATCTGCTAAAGTTTCTTCGGCGTAATCGAGTTTTCTGTGCAACGTATAATGTAGTATAAAACCATCAAGTATGACTATGACCGGCAGCTCTTCAACTGCTCATCAGATGCGGTAGAGTGAGGGAGCGTCAAATGACTCCGGAAGGCGCTGCCGATGCACGATCCATGGCTAACTTTAACCCTACATCATATAAAAACTACTGGGGCTAGAGAGTTGCAATTTGCTATGTTTGATAATTTGAGGATGGAGGATCAAAATACCAATTTGCAGCCTCTAGCCTCAGTAGTGTTTTACATCTAAGGGCGGACAAAATAAAATGCGGACAGATGGATCGACAGACAAAGCTGGTAAAATAGTTTTCTTTTAAAGAAACCTAACTAGACTACATTTATGAGTTGCACACTGCATAACTACTAAAATTCATTGGCTGCAAACCTTTTGTTTACTTGTGCTTAAAGTTGTAAACATTTTATTTCCACTAGACGCTTGGCTTCTAGCAATGGGAGAGAAACTTTGTAATTGAGCAGATAATGAAACTATAAAAATGATGTTTAATCGTGTGCATGACCTTCCTCATCACCAGCGGAAGTTCCCTGTTTTCCTTGGTCCTGTCCTTTGCACTTCAGACCTGCCGTCAGAATGTTTTTCCAATAGTATTCCTCACCTGAATTCCCGTCAACATGGGATCCTCAAATTGATCTATTTTTTTTCTTTATTCTCGAGTTGTTTGTATTTGCCTGTGTTGGTACGCCTGGTCTTTCCAATCTTGTAAGCATTCATTTACACTGGCCTGTGTATATTTTCATACTTTTCTCTCTCAAGTGTATTTGTATGCTTGAATGCTTTTAGACACATTACACGTACTCACTGTAACTTTACTATCTGAAAAAATTTCTTTAAAGAAAATGTCTCATGCATATATAAAGGGGGAGGATATTCTGGTATTTAAAGATATTTTATATTCATGTTCGTAGACACGAACATTCTATTGGTTCTAATTGGCAAGGAGTTAAGTGTGAACTTTCCTCAATCGCCGTTTAGAGAGGTCAGGAATTCCCGGTAAAACTACTTCCAAATAAAAGATCGAGCAATCACATCTATGAACCCCCTGGTGTCATTCTTCATCGTATGACCTTTTTCCCATCTTATGTGGGGTCTGCCATTATAGTCTCCCTTCTCCACAGAAATCTAACTGTGGGCATCAATGATTTCATATCTCTCCTTACGATGTCAATCCACTTGTTTCTCTGTCTATGTTTATAAAAACACTTATTATTCCGAGTTTTGGAAGGTCTAAGGCGCTTATTCCACTTTCAAGCAGTAACAACTACTGACACTGAGGCCATAACAACTTGGAAGTGAATCAACAGGAGCAAAAATAGAAGGTTTGTAGCAGTCATACTACGGAAGACACATCTGCTCCCTTTAACTGATGGTAGTTAATTTGGCATCTCGGTCTTAAGGCACACTGACTTCTTTCTGTGTTTTCCTTCTTATTTGAATTTTTCTTGACTTATCTATGGTTTCAAATACGGTATGTTGGTTGCACGAGCGATTGCAGAAAAGTACTCCGGTAAGTGAGGAGTGACCGTACTAAATGTATATCCTTGATCATATTTTTAGACACCTAGAATCAATCAGTAGGGTGGAAAATTATGTCATTAGAAAGCTAATTAGTTAGCATTCTGACAATTTAAAACCAGTTTACATCAATTTGAGTCAACATGCCTCATCCTGAACATTTGCGCATAATATGCAGGGAAAGGAATCACTGAATTAGATACTGACGAACATATACCATCCATCAACATCACAAAAACGCAGGAGTAAAAGAACATTAGGCTAATTAAACAAAACAACATGACGAAAAGTCATAAAATTCCTGAGATTGCCTAATATAAGAACACTGACACACACCAATGCCATTACAAAGTAACAACAAATACAAAAATCAAGAACAACCATATAAATAAATTTGCATATGAGAAACGGAAAATGTTTCCGCTATTTTAGGACTGAAGTAGACGAATTACTTTGCATGTTTATGATACTCTAGCCTAAAACATCCATAATTTTCGTAGACTATGCCCTGAAAGATGAACGAGCAGAGGTCATAAGAACGACATTTCCCCGTAAACTGGGCGGTCAACGACCCTTACGCACTGCCGCTAATGGTAACAAGGCTTAATATTCCTTTTAGAGCATGTACGTGATGAGCCTTACAGATCGGGAGATAGACTTGAGCACAGCTTTCCATCGTTTGTATGTCTACCTATTGATTTTGAGATGACAGGAATTTTACCTTTAAGGCGAGAGTCACTAAAAGTGATCTAAACGATAGTGTGACGAAGTGAAAACCACCCTTCCACTTCACTTGCAGGTCGTGATCTGTGTAAGAAGTGGCACTTAGCACTAGAATGAATATATCTTTTTAAAGATTTTAAAAACTGACGTGTCTTGGGAGCAGACAAGGGAATCGTAACTCTACGGTAAAGGCTAATAGGGATTGATTCCGTAATAAGGGGCAACGGCATTTTAAAAGGAGGCCTAATAAGAGGCCTACGTAAGGCCATGGAACAGGCTAGACCACATCTGCCTCCCTCTCTTAGAAACATGAGTCATAAAGGCCTACAACTCATTGTCTTTCGACCAGCACCCCTATTTGGGGACTACGAGCCTCGAGTAATAACCACCTTCAGTCGAACCTCATCCCAAATGGCGTTCAGCATCCCCGTAGATCCCCGGAGGGCATACCCGAAAGGGCATTCCCTTCCAAAGAGCACGGCCCCGGGGCATAACCCCGGAATAAATAATATATCGTTTCAAGTTTCCTAAGCATTTATACATTTCCTCCCACCGTCAAAGCCTTCCCACAATCCCCCCATGCAATGTGGTTTTTTTCCTTACCTTTGCATCTAATTATTTTCATAATTTTCAGTTTACTCACAATCTCTCTTCTATGATATCGAAGGCTCATTATATTTCCTTGATTTTTTTAATATAACTTCATTATAACTACTTCACGGCCTATGAATTTAAACATCAAAACCTTAATCATTCAAAAAAATGATTCACAATTACTTTCCAATGCATATATAAATTTCAGTGGCCACAAGAATTCCGTACTACAGTCCGTATACATGGATTTATGCATATACGAATACAACAATACATCAACTTTGTCATACCAGCTACATCGTGTCCCATTTCATATCCCATGTAACATCATGTATCTACAATTCCGTCAATCCACGCCAGCTTCACGTCTGATTCTGCCTCTAGACACACCATCTATCTCCCAATCCCAATCCACAACCATCCCCTCCTCCCCTACCATTCACCCACACCACCTGAAACACATATAATGGGATGGGGGTGGGAAGGACAAGAACACCAAACTCATAGCAGATCTGGGAACGTGACAACTATTACCGAAAATACGCACCACATTTAATGTTTGCCGTTTCGATAGGCGTTTCATGCCGGTCAGACACGAAAGTACAGACTCCATGAAACAACACCCTAGGCCCCCCCCCCACCTCCCCGGCGCCAAGAGAGATTAATAAAGGGAAAGGTAGGCAAGGGAGAGGAATCTCCCTTGTGCCAAGCGCCCCTGCTTAACAGCACTCAAACACGCACACAAACATACAAATTTAAGCGGCCCCCACCACGTAGGCGCACGTGCTCTGACTGCTTTATCTGCACGTACTTCCAGGGGCCTTAGTTCTTGTAACTGAGGTGATTATGGATGTAATAATAACAGAGGCTATGGCGATTGTTATTTGGACAGACACACGGCTGGTTAATGAGAGGCACGCAACGCGCCACTCGCACGCGCACTGAAAAATCTTGTATTGTATGTCTTGCAATATGACATGACTCATACACAAAGGGATTTTGGCAAAAATTGACATAAAAAGATCTTTAGTGATCGAACTTACCCAAGTCTTTTCAATAACATTAAGATACCAAACTGACAGTTTGAATATGTCTCGTTGCCTTTAGGTTCCTTGTCAAAGTGCACTTACACAAAAAATAACCAGCAATCCATACACACACACGCACACACACGTTATAAAACTGGAGCCTAAAATACCCATTCACTGAAACGTGCCCTCACGCGCAAATAAAAATAATTCCATTCATTCATATGTGTTTGTTTCCTAGGTAAGAAAGAATAAAAAATCTCAACTCGCAGAGTGCTACGTGATGCTTCAGAGAGGTCATTTTTATACGTACGTGAGGGGAAGTCCGAACGTCTGACAAACTAAAATTATGAAATATACCCGTGTCATACCGAAGACTGTCACCAAAACCGGCCCCTCACCCACCTCACCTCACCTCTTCTCTCTCTCTCTCTCTCTCTCTCTCTCTCTCTGTGTGTGAGAAATAAAACTGGGTTCTCATACTGATGTCAAGAAAATAAGAGTATATCCGTTAACATAATGGACTACCACATAAAAGAAGCACAGTACTCTTAAGCAATAATCTTTTTTCTTACTCTTTGACATTGTAATCTAATATATCCTGTAAGGAGCAATCAACATAGTAATTAATTGAGACATATTAACGTAGCAGTAGGTCTAACGGCTGTTGACAAGCTACATACACTGAAGGGATCAATTATATACATACATACTTGCAAAAGAAAAAAAAACACACGTGTTGCATGTGTGTGTGTGTATGTGTGTGTATTTACTGTTATGAGGAGAGCAATTTTATTTTTTAAGATCGTGACTCAGGTAAGTCGAAGGCTAAAGTAGAAGATAAATTACACAAATCTCAGTTACTTTAACGTAAAACTAACACTGCCACCGTAACTAGCATCAAAACGGATTACAAATGGGAAGAGTGAAGCCTGGTGATAAACGCAGGAAATATACGCCAGAAACACGCACATGAGCAAATCGGACGATGATCAAAAGACGCACCCACGATAAACCAGGAAACACTGGCACAACGGACGGTTGTGCACACGGGGCGCCTAACCCTAATGGCGGGAAAAGTTTTAGAGGGAAAAAAAAAAAAATATTTACATCAGATATTTGACGGGAGTTTCGGCAGGCTGGCGAATGGGAGAAGTTTCCTTTAAATTATGCGCCTAAATGAACATATAGCCGTCACAGATATCCAACACATGCGTCGTAGAATCCGGGATAATATGGAATGGATATGAGCTGGAAGCGGTGAACGGTCTGCTATTCGCGTCTAAAACCATAGGAAGGCGCGCTCGCACATTAGGGCTTTACGCCCGGCTAATTTGCCAAATCCTTGCAACGATGTAATTCAGTCACAGGGCAGAAGGGGACTCACCGTTCAACAGCAGCGGCCCGAAAGTATTTCGGGACTGTATCATTATTCTCTGTGAAAAATGTAAGGTTTCCAGATGACTGAGGATATTGACAGGCTGGCTGGATGGAGAGGATGTTGGTTGGGGGGAAACGACAGGGGTTGGAGTGGGGGGAGGTGTTATTGCAAATGTTGAGAGATGGAGTAAGAGAAACGAGAGCGGTAGGAGTCGAAGGCGGGGTGGACTGGAAATGAGGGAGTGAGAACAGGACCTGGAGAATACTCCTCAAGTCATTTCCCCACACCGGAAACGCGACTATCTAGACGACGCGAGGAGAAAATGCGTAGTCATTTCTACCATTTCTCTCCAGCGTGACAAGAAAATGACTCTTATTAACCTCACTCAGAACTCTTCTTTTTGACTTCGCAAAGACACCAGGAAGTAGAAAAGAAAAAAAAAAAAAAAAAACGCGGAGAAATAGACAAGGAAACCGGTAAGGAACGGGGAGAGGGAAGGTTGATTTGTGAACGAAATTCCCACGAGACAGGATAAAGCTGTCAATGGCGAAAGAAAAGCGATATATAGAGGCAACTGATAATTCTCTCTCTCTGTCTCTCTCTCTCTCTCTCATACATACGCACACACAAGCAAATACACAAAGATCAGAAACTATACAAAGATCACAGAAACTAAATACAAAGGTATTCTGGAATGAGGTATGGTATTCGAAAAGAAAAAAAAAACACGCTGCAGTGTTTACTAGTAAATATGTAAGTATATTAACATTATTATGTACAACCACTGACATCTAATTATTTTTTTTGTCCTTAACATTCAACCAGAAACGATGTCCCATGTATAAATCAACGTTAATACGGACTGAATCGGTCATATACAATGAAACATACGTCATATATTCAACTTAACTTTATTACTGAAATAAGATAACATTTTCATTCACACAACCACACACGCACGCACGTACATACACACACACATGCATATATACACACACATATATATATATAATATATATAGATATATATATATATTATATATATATTATATTTATTTAATGAGCCTTTCTGAAAATAAAATAAGTAGAAACTGTGGTTCGTATTTTCCGACAATTAAGTAAAAGTGTATTTCTAATGTTTAATAGGATGACAATAAACGCAGTGTAAGTAAAAAGGAAGTAAAAAAGAATAACGTTACATAACAGATATTGAGTTCAGTGAAGGACAATACAGCCTTCTTGTCAAATAACGTAAAATTCAGACTATTTTCAAAGCTTGCAGCAGAAGTTACGACAGATTTCAATGCTGGAAAATACAGCGACAAATATTATAGACCCACTGTAATATTACCGAAACCCTAACCAGTCGTTCCTCGCTCTTCACCCCATCCTCCTCCCTTCCCACCTCGCGATACAGACGGTTTCATCCCCCGGAGTAGACACGAGCGAACATTAATCAACGCCTTTCATTTCCTCCGGAGACAAAAGAACAGACTGCGTAAGCTTGTAATTAACTCCTATCACACGAGCTCATTACAGTCGGGGGATCGTCATTAATTACCTCCCGCATTACGCATCCTCCAACCATAAAAATGCTCCGTAATGCAATTAATTTAATTAATCAATTACCCCTTGACAAAAGGGCGTGAAAAAACCCGGTAACTTCTGACGTGTCTGATGAAGAAGTGAAGTCCTGCATGAATGCTTGCCGTCCCTGGAAGGATAAAAGGGTAAGTTCTAGCGGGGCAACAGATATTAATAATGATTATGACGTGTCGACATTGCAGAATGAAGGAAGCAGACCTTGCTTGGTGAATTTACTCTCTCGATGAAGATGATAATATTTCAGAATTCAACAATTGTTGCAAGGGTTGAGGTCGTGTTAATGGCAATGTGTAATGTTAACATCATTTATTGTATCCTTCTTATTTGAAATATTTGAAATGAAAAGCTTGCGCGCTAGAAAATGTTTTCTTGTACTCGATAAAAAGTTGCATCAATCAAATAATAATATTTCAAAATTGAACAATTATTGTTCTGAAGATTGACGATCTGTTAATGGCAATGCTGATGGAATTGGGTAATGTTAGCGCCGTTTACTGTAACTCATTTATCTAAAAGCGTTAATGTATTGAAGAACAACCAACTGTATTAATTCAATAAACAACTGCATTAATTAATCTACAAATATTTTGTTTCACTTACTGACACTCATACTTATGCAAATTCAAAGCACAGAATGACCATCTTTAAAAGTATCCTTTGATTCATACTTCATACTAAAGGAATAATCAACTAAAACCTGATTTTGTATTTTGGAATAAAAGATAATAATTTAAGCATTCATCATTTCAAGATAAAGACCTTAAAAATTTGGAATCCAGAAATAACTCGTTTCACAAATCTAGAAAACATGACAAAAGGATGATTTAGAAAACTTTTCATATCAATGAAACCGAATACTGTCAAATATACTACACTCGAATTATTTTATAATATAATATAAACTATTATCATAAAACTTCCTAAGAAAACTTGTTACCAAATATGAGATGACATTGGTAGTGCACGGAAAATGGCAGTCCAGCAAGCATTCTATTATTATAAGTGGCAATGTGTAGAAAGTCTGTAAAGTCCCAAGGTAAATACCTTAAGGCCAACAAAAAATAAAATGACAGCAGCCGTTATATTAGTAGTCTAAGAAGTAGACACGGAGCCCAACCATCTCGTCCTTGTTTTCTAAAGCTAATCTAGTCCGAAATTTGCCCAGAACCGCAGCGTCAATGAAATAACTCGACCAAGATGACTTGTTCAAGAGTTGCCCTTCATTTCCCCGTATCATCTTATTTCCCTCATAGTATGCTGTCCTGAACCACGCACGTCCCCTATGCACACATCCTTCCGGAAAGTGCTCGAAGTGGAGGGTCAATTTCAGAGAGAGAGAGAGAGAGAGAGAGAGAGAGAGAGAGAGAGAGAGAGAGAGGTGGCCCTTTTGTGCCTCTGTCATTAGTGAATCCTTTGGTCAATATTAGGATATGTCGCCTCGATGTTTACCTAGCGGAAGTTACCGGAAATTACTTTTATTACGTACTTGCGCCCTCACCGACGTTCTCTCTCTCTCTCTCTCTGTATATATATATATATATATTATATATATATATATATATATTATATATATATATATATATATATAGATGAATTTCTCATTCTCTCTTGCTGAGAGAGAGAGAGAGAGAGAGAGAGAGAGAGAGAGAGAGAGAGAGAGAATCCTCGTAAAATAGGTTAACACAATAAGACTAGATGGCAATATTAAAAATAATGAAACAATGATAAAAATCCAATGAAAAGAATAAACCAGATAAAGAAAACAGATAAAACTGAATAATCACTAACAACAAAATCCAACAGAAGAAAGGAATAAGAAGGAAACATGAAAAGAAGCAATATAGGAAAGAAGGAATATATACACTCCGTCCCCTGAGACCTGTGTTTTCTCTCTTCGGTATCTCCCTCAATCTACCACTTCTCTCAAAACAACCCTGGATCTATCTATCATGTCTATCTATCTATCTACCTCCAGATCCCCTTCTCCACTCGCGCAATATCTTCTACGACAGTCGAAAGCAAAGGCTCGATTTTGTCGAGTTCGCGTTTTTCTTTCCATCGTTAATAAATTCATCCTTAACTCTTTTTTAATATAATCATACTTTCTTCATTTGAGCATCAATTATCAACCGATCTTTACCTGAGTTTATCATTCACTGCATTTATTCGTTTCAGTTACAGTATCATTTTAATAGCTTACAAAAGCACGCAGGCAAACAAGTCCTCCACTCAATCGTAGGCACATAACACCAAGCCCAGCCAGAAGGCGCAAGGGATTTGTTTACCCCCAGACACAACTCATATTTGCGTGGGAGGCCGGGGTAATGGCGAGGAAACGGGAGGTGTTGGTGTAAGGGTGGGGGAGAGGGAAGGGGGATGAGAGGGAAGTACGCCAACCTACCGCAGGCAGAATTCAACGAAATGCTTAATGAAGGCAAATAGACTCAGGATAAGAGACATTAAGAGAGATACACAGGGAGAAAGAGAGAGGTAGAGTGGTTAAAACCACATTCTCCTGAACTTACTTTTTAATCAGCTATATTACCATTTAATTGCTTACGATTTTCTTTAAAAAGTAAATTTAAATATTTTCCTTTACTGACAAACTATTAGTTTTATATTTTCCTAACAAAATTCTTCCGGTTTCTCTACTTGTGCATTTTTACACACACTTATCCGTTATTTCGCCTCTCTTCAGTGTACGTCACTCTTCAGTGTCTGTCTACGTACCTCGCCTGTTTTGTACACCAATATTAGTTTTTCACCTGGCTACGTCGTAAAACATCACTCATTTTATCCTCTTCCTTCCCTATAATTTACCTCTCTGTCAATATTTTGAGCCACACGCTTCCTCCTCAACTTATCTCCCTTCTGTTCGATAAATCGATCTGTCCGACCCTGTTTTCTGCATCTGTCAGTCACTCTGTCACTGTTAGCCTTCCTATCATCGCCCGAGTTCCTTAAATATTTGCACATTTCATTCCTTCGAGGACAAATTAGCTTTGCTTTCGGGATGTCCTATTCCCCGTTAACTGGTCTAAGGGATCTCTTTTACTTTATCAATTATTCTTTTACTCCATTTGCTTTTTGTAATTATGATTCAGAAAATCTTTTCTAGGATTTTAATTTCGCCGGTGGGTTTGTTGTGGCAAAAATGTCGGATTTTTCCCGAGGTATTTCATTCTTATTAGAAAAATTTGGGGGGATTTTTATTTTTTTTTATTTTGGTTTGACTTATTCTGCTTTCAAGTACATGTACCTCCTGACTTTCTCTTTTGAATACGAATTTTGATAGAAAAATCATATTCAATCCTTGAACCTTTGTTTGAGACGTAAATAAAAATGGGTAAATACCCTTGATCACTTACAATCCCTATTGGAACCTTAATTTACTCAAAAGTATCTTTAATCCTTATTTCTTATTGATGCAAAGATGGCTTCTATAAAGGAAAGGTGCAAGAAGTGCCGGAGATGGGAGCACGGGTTAGATGCTGTAAAGTGGAGAGAAGTGTGTTATTAAATGGAGTATCAGGTTCATGATACCATTTTAGGATTCCTGGTGGCTTCATTTCTATGGAAGTGTAATCTTAACTTTCAAAAATCGCTATTGGGACTTTTATTTTCTTTACCTGTTAAAATTATTTTTTTTTAGTCTTTAAAGCTACACAGAAATGTGTGTATATGTATGCATATACATACATACATACATACATACATACATGCATACATACATACAAACTACAATATATATATATAGTATATATTATAAATATAATATAGTAATATATAATATATATATTATATTTTTTTTTTTAACTTAATTTTTTACGACTTTTAGTAAAAGAAATAGTTTTAATTTCAAACACTTTTAAGAGCTTTGACCTCCTGTGTTGCAGAAATTTTACTTTGCTCTAACAAATATATAATCTTATCTATCCCTCGCGAACAAATATATCCTTGAACCATTAATTCCGTTGAAAGATTTGCTTTTTACTTTTTCTTATTATTTACCCTCTCTTAACGAACTGCTACTACCTACACTTCGAACTTCAAACATCAATGAAACTGATCAATTACCATCTTTTTCATTACTTCTATAATTTCATAACCACTCTCAATACTTGTGGTATTTGAGTAAATGCCTTTGATAAGGGGAGAGTTTATTCATTATCATCGCAGACATAAATTTCTTTCATGCAACCGATTCTACTTTATTCAGCGACTATAGTTATTTTAAATTTTTCTTGGGGCCATCATCATCCTATACAGCACCATAATTCCTCTCTCTCTCTCTCTCTCTCTCTCTCTCAGAGAGAGAGAGAGAGAGAGAGAGAGTGCCACAGTCCTTAATATCAATCTTACTGTATTCTGTGCTTCCCTCATCATCCATATTATTTATCACGAACTCAAATGATATAATTGCATTAGTAATCTTTCCCTTTGGCTGCAAAATTACTATAATCTGGCGTTGAATGATTCATTCCCCAAAAAATCAAGTATCCTAGGAGAGAAAGAAAGACAGAGAGAGAAAGAGAACGATAGACGTTCTCATTACTGCGTAAATATTGACAGAAACACTACATGAGTCTGAAGTTCCCAACTTTTTCAAAGGGTTTAAGTACTGCTCACTAAGACACCCCTTCTTCAGAGTCGCCTAGTGCCCAAATATGAAAAACCTGCAATTAAGGTTTAATTCCATACTTAAAGGGATGGAATTTCCGACCTAGCGTCATAAAACCCGAACCCCCAACCCCAACGACTCCCACCCAAACAAACATTTGATGTATGTTTAAAGTTGCTCTGATGAAATTATGTTCGTGGCTTGTGTCTGAAGTTCTAAAGCATTCTGTTTGAGTTTCCACGAAGGCAAAAACTAACAAATGCGCACCGGAAAATTTCTTTTGAGCATAAAATGAAACAGAATGTTTGTCATCAGAGCGGAAAGTCGCTTCTGAATCATGATTATTTCGGCCTTATTGCAAAGCCCCATACGGATTTTCTTCCTGTCCTAGACAAAAGATTCTAATTTATATTCTCTCCGTTTGGGATTTTCAACCAAATCCCTGGAGGGTACTTAACATAATTTTCCTAAACCTGTCGTAAATTATTCCATTTACGATTACGGAGCGGAAATCTTAAAACATAACCATTGTTACGGACTTCTTTGTCCCATTTGGAGGTTCCTCATTACTGTAAAAAGGGACAATTTGTAAGGGAGAATTCTAAACGTGAATATTCATGAATATCTAAGTAAACCCCGTCGGTGATATAACAATCTTCCAATGATTTCCAATTTAAAGGATGTTGCACAGCACTCGTCCACACAACGAATGGTAAAGCCTATCTTGCTAAAACAGTAGTTTACAATAATGTGATAAAAACATTACATTACAAAAAATAATTTGAGATGTAATAGCAAGGAATTCATGCTGAAATGAGGCTTTTTATTTTTCATTAATTAAATATTATTTTTACTATTATTTTTGTATCATTAATCCTTTTTATTTATCTTCAGTTATTATTTCTAATGCTTTTTCCTACATGAGGGTTTCAGTAGTTTTATTATACCATTTTATACATTTTTAAAGGGATACGAGCATGATGTTTACAGCGTGTGTGTGTGAGAGAGAGAGAGAGAGAGAGAGAGAGAGAGAGAGAGAGAGAGAGAGAGAAGAGAGGGAGAGAGAGGTCGAGAGAGAGAGAGAGAGAGAGAGAGAGAGAGAGAGAGAGAGCAATTAATCTAAAATACCATTTAGCTTGATTAACGTTCCCCTAGACAAATAGCAGCAAAAATACTCCAAGGAACTCGCAGTAATTCAGGAACCCTTCATTATTTATTTACTAGTGAGTAAAAAAAAGAGGAGAGAATTACAAAAATAAATTAAAGGAAAGTAAAACAACGAAACGAATTATAAGGTTGTTGTTGATTAAGGGTAAATAATAAATGAAAGAGCTTGTCACTCGAGCTCTGATTTATGGAGAGTTTAAATGAATGAAAGGCTATTAAAAGTCCCACATTTATTTTATGTATTCAATCTTATTCGGTTATTTTACTTGAAGCTGAGGCGATTCCAGAAAGATGTATCTAAACGTCAAGGTATGAATCTGCCACTTTTGAAAATGCAACAAGATACCAGTTTCCAATATTGGGAAAATTTTACAAAATAATTTGGATGGTAACACTGGGGAACATATTCATACCCAAAGTGAACTACTATTGCTTCCACAACTACAAAAATAATAATAATAAATAGATGCAGTACAGGGCAATGAACAACACAACGACCATAAGGAGAGAATGATCGAAACCTAAGGTTGCTGAATATACGACTATCCGAAATTTTACGCTAATTTTATACTGCAAACTGCATGACGGATGGTTATTACAACGAAGAAATGTTCTCGTAAGCAACAGTAGAGGACCAAGATAACAGATGGCTAATTATAAACAACCAGCATGGAATGGTTTTGTTTTTACACGACGTCATCATCATATGGGCACTCAACAAATACACGACTTCCGTGTTCGTTATTCACGTAGATGCATGATAAGATTACTCACAATCCTACATCATTCTCCCATTTAGAAAGAATGTGGGAGTATTTGCTATATTACAGGCGGATCTAATATGTACAACAACGGATGCGTGAAAAGATCCAAATCATCTTCAGTGAATAACAATGCCTTTCTTTTAATTTTGCCGAAGATATAATTAACGTGTATTTCTTAATCTGATAACTTAGAAAGAATCCATAAAAAAATGGAGTGCTTTTTGTAGATGCTAAATCGTGTTGATGATCTATAGAAATTTGGTTGTCAAGCCAAGTACTGAGGTACTTTTAGCCATTCAGCGCTTTAGACTGTGAAAAGGAGTTGGAGTGGTTGGACAGCAAAATGTAGAGATCCTGAAAATAAAGGTCATGAAGTACAGTAATGTAGAGGTGGAAGTGGGAGAAAACACCTCACTTACACTAAGAAGTAACAACTAGAGTTGTAGGACAGGAAGACTGATGAAAGAAAGCGGGAAAGGAGGTAAAACACTGGCCAAAAAGTAGATGCAGCAACGGGGGCCGAAGGGACGATGCAAAGATCCTATAGTAATGCCTCCAGTGCACCCAGTGAGGTACATTAACTGCAAAAGTCTCCTTCGAGAATTAAAATGTGCTGGGCTTCCCTTTACCCTTAGAGTGCATGATTCACGACACCCTAAAGACAGGAATGGATCACTCATCCCAATATTTCAAAACTACATATCGCCCTAGATGCATAGACCTATATGAAGCCCAAAGGCCATTGCCCTGCACAGTTAAACTGTAACTGACTCATCTATACACGTAGCAGCGACGCGCCAGACCTCCGAAGAGCGATATCATTCAATTTACAGCGTATATATTTCATCATGGCGTAGGCTGCCACTTCCCTGTCTTAAATAAATAGCCTTTGGATTTATGATACCATTTGTCATTCCGTCAATAATTGTTTCATCGGTTTCATACTGGTATATCTCTTTCGCTGACCCGGGAGATGATCCTCATTTACTAAAGTCAAGACATGCAGAGATAGAATTAAATTTATGATGCATGCTGTATATATACCTATATATATATATATATATATATATATATATAATATATATATATATATATATATAATAAAGACAAAATCCGTGAAGGAATGAAACAGTCTATGCCTTATTTAAATTCCTACCATACATTGACATATCCGAGACGAAAAACAAAACATGACCCGACACACACACACACACACACACACACAAACAATAGGCCTACAGATAAAATGATAAATTTTAGACGACTAAAATTATCATAATGGTTAAACTTAACAAAATATCATACTAATTATATTTAATCCAGCAGCATTTTTTACAAGATACGTTAATTATTTTTAAGCAAACACTCACGTTGACAGAATTAAATAAATAAATTATTCCATTCGTTAATAATTAAACACAAAAATAAAAAAAATAAACAAGCGGCAATTACAACACTAATTGGAAAAGTCTTAGCAACGCGTTGCCTCTGTTAAGCCTAAAGTTTTGTTAGGTTTCTGGTAACTTCCTTAGCCATATTACATAAGAAAGAAACAGGCTCGCCAAGTACCTACAGAATCAAAACAAACCTACCCAAATAAAAAGTTCTCGTAACAAAACAAATAAATTCTACTTTACACACACGTGCCTAATAAAAAAATAAGTATAAAATGTAGATATCTATAAAACTAAAGTTCGAAAAGTTAATAGGCATCGTTACAAAAATGCAACGAATTCCCAGAAGACAACTTGAAAAGAAAAAAGCGTACCATTAATAAAACAGAGAAGCCAGGAGGCTTAGCAATCAAGTAGACTTCCTTCTTAAATCAGCTTCGGTGGAAATCCCAGTTATTGTTAAGTTTGGAAACTACAAACTTGTTTATCAACTTTTGGACAAAACTTTGGCAATATCACCCAGTTTATGTGGCGGAGTTCCCGGGAAGGATCTGTCCGGGCTCTTATCCGTATCCTTCGGATAAGACGTCCCAAAAAGAAGAGGAAAGAATGGCAAGATGATAGACACCAGCTGTCACTCTCTGAAACTGGACCTATGAAACGGCGACGCCGTGAAGCAAATCGCATTTTCTCTGAATTCTGATCCAAAACAATCTTGACAGGCAGAAAAAACGGTGACCATGCCGATATTCTGAAGACGTCAGCTTCCGCAGACGTGGACTGTATACTAATGGTGAAATAATGCAGAGGAAACAAAAGTGTAACCCAGGTTTTATGCGGCATATTTGTCTTGAAGAAAGAAAACGAGGATATTCAGAGGGGGACAATTTACGTAAAAGTTGGATCATGCGGCAATAATCTCATGACATAGATCAGATACCCATGACAACCCCAAACTAGATATGACTATATACAGGAACTGCAACTTTCTGTAGACGTAGGCTTCATAACAATAATTCTACAAAGAGAACGTGATTATTTCATGTACCGCTTGTTTGAAAGCTAGCCCCAAATCACCCCTCGTCCATGTCTCTTTCTGTTTCTTTATTTTATCTTCGTTAAGTAAAGGCATTGCTTTCTTTTTCTATACAACCAAACTAGAGGCAGAGGAAACCGAGAAAGAAACATGAAAACTAAATTAACTGAAATGAATACTTTGTAAAATTAAACGATTTCTGATATAAACAAAGGCCACAGTCCAGCTGACAAGAAATAAATTGGGCAATCCATTCAACATGCAAACTTTGATAACGAAAACACGTTGTTATCTCTGATTTACATTCATTCCCACGGAAATAAATCACGCACACAGTAACTAATATTCAAAAGAATTACCCAGTTTTCCAGGCAATACGACTGATTTGAAAAAACACCATAAAAATATATAAACATAAGCATGTTAATTAATCAATCAATATGTAAATAAGGCAAGCAACTGACAGAGGGAAGGAGCGTAGAGTCCACATCTAACTGCACCCTTATATCGAGAGAGGAAGACAAAGCCAAAGAGTAATCTTTATTATGGCAATTAACTGGGAAAAATCAGTCCGATATGGTCGCCTTCCTTAGTTCTGCCTTTCAATAATCAGATAGAACTATACAGTTCACACCCGATCGATTCGCAAAAACCGCTATACAGTAAACCACTTCTAACGGTTCCTTCGAAAGTTTTTCACAATACAGAATTAAAACAAAGTCGGCAAACAACTGTCCCTCACTGAAAATTATCGCTTAATTTTCCCCAACACAAAAAGGTTACAATCAAATATATACAAAGCACCTGTATATGAGGTTTCCGGAAGCGCTCTTAACGGATATTTGTTTAAAGGAAAAATCATACAAATGCACCAACTGACTTATAGCAGTACAAGTCCACTACTACAGGCTGCTGCAGTGACTGAATGAGGCACGATACTCATCTGAATGAGGGAACATGCACGAGCCATCTTTTGTTGGTTAGACAGTAATAAATACATATGTACAGGTACAAGTACTCGTATATGCATACTTATAATTAAAATATATAAAAAAGGCAAATATTCATACAAAGAAATGCTCTTCACCATACTCATTTTAACTGTCAGCGTTATACATGTTGAGCATAAATTTTCAAGGATTAAGTTCTATATCTATGTGTCTGTCTATCTATCTATCTATATATACACGTGTACCACACACACACACGCGCGCGCGCGCGCGCGCACAGAAACACACACATCACACCACACACACACACACATATATATATATATATATATATATATATATATATATATATATTATATATATATATATATATTTACAATACTTTCCTCGAAAATTTATGTACAATATGTATAATTCCAAAAAAAATAAATAAATAAAACTAAACACGGTACTGAACATCTCTTACTCTGAACATTTAGTTTTTGCATCCAGCCCTCAACCTATGCTACAACACAAACTTCTACTGGTAAGTTTGCTTACTGGCTTTTTCCAAAGTGTTGCCACGTGGGCAGAAATCACAAAAAATTCCTTGAACTCTTTACTTAATATTTGCCCAGTTTGCAATGACCATTTGCAGTTGACAGACTTTCATTAAAAGCATCGTCTATTTCGTCCTCAGGTGACGAAACTTTTAACAAGGGATTTTAACTTTCATTTCAGTTTTATTTTGGATCAATGCAGTGTTTTCATTGTAACTGAGGTCAAGGAAATGAATGACCAAGCCCCGGTGAAGGATTTTATGCGACCTTTTTTTTAAACATTCTTTTTTTTTTAAAGCAATCGCATCCTGACACACCAGGAATTATCTTGAAAAATTATGTGAAATCTTCAAGTTTTCATGATAGGTATAAAACTAACCCCTAAACAACATCTGGGAAACAAGTGGATTATACAGTCTTAAAGTTGTCGTTGCTTTAAATTTTATTTATATTCCAGAGAGAGAGAGAGAGAGAGAGAGAGATTAGAGAGTAGAGATAGAGAGAGAGAGAGAGAGAGAGAGAGAGAGAGAGAGAGAGAGAGAGAGAGAGAGAGAGAGAGAGAGAGACTAATTCCACCACATCATAAATATTTTGTAAATTTTGTTTTGATAACATTAGGACACACACGCTCACTCACTCTCTTTCTTTCAACAATACAAATAACTCAGAAACTCCTGGCTCCAAATCTCCAAATCTTTATTTATTCATACATTCAAATTTGCTCTTCCTTAATCGCCAAAACGTTTGGTAAAACTTCGGATTGCTCCCGACCTACCGCCCACCAGTCCACCTAGCTGTAAATGGATAACATGTTTGCTCACGTTAACATTACCGGTTGCAAGGCTAGCACCCTCACCTTTGATGACTCGCAGAGAAGCCAGGAGGCTGTACCCTTCTGGTACCCCACCCAAAAGAAGTATGAAGAGTAAGAAGATACATACTATATAAATATATTTACATATAATACCCTTAAATCCCCGATAGAAAGGTGGGTTAAACGGGACTTTTAACAAGTTCTTTCATAGTATATTTCTACATTTACAAATTCACAGTGAATCCAGGAGAGGTTGAGAGGCTTAATTATACAAAGGAGGCAAAAGGAATCTGTGGGGGTCCATTTTTATTGAAGCCACGTCAACGAGGATTAGCTCTTTATCTTTTTTACATGTCTTTTTTCCTCAAAGAACATTCTGCTAAGATTAACAATCTGTAATCCCACCCTCGTTTTGTATAAATAAGCCTGTCAACCTCTCCTGGATTCAGTGTGAACTTGAGAAGGTAGAAATATACTAAGAAAGTACTTGTTCAAAGTCACCAGTTTTGCTCACCTTTCTACCGCGGATTTAAGGAGATTCTCAAGCATGAGTTCCTCCGCGCTATATATATATATATATATATATATATATATATATATATATATATATATATAATATATATATATATATATATATATATATATAATTATTATATATATATATTATATATATAATATATATACACACACAAAACTAGACAAAGGGAGAGAGAGAGAGAGTGCGCGTTTGCTCGGAGAGTTTATCAACAAACAAACTGAGAGCTAAGCAAATATGACTGAATATTAACAAACTTTACCCAACACATCTTTTTTCCTGAACTTTTGATGCGTGTCTCCCATTTCCTCTGACTTCTCACCAGAGCCGGAAAAAATGGGCTATATTTTCGACGTAAATAATAATATATGTCAGAGGTTAAATTCTCCATAATGGAAAAAAGAAGTTTCTCTCCCCATTAACTTTTATCGTATCCTTTTCATTTATTACCACTAATGAATTACTGTTTGTTTCTTCTCGTTATTTCTTCTTTCTTTCTGCCTTGAAGAATGATGGTTTGACATGGATGACATTCATCATTCATTCCATATTTACATTAAGGGAAAATTCACTGGACTCCGATGAAAAAAGAAAAGCAAGCCTAATGGAATCTCACCTCCATCAAGGATAGGCCTCTTCATTACAAACCAACCAAAGATTTAAAACATATTGTTAAAAATCTCTCTTTCTTCATCAAAAGTATTCATCACATACCAGTCAAAGGAAAAAGCAAACCAGTGAAAAACCTTCCATCTCTGTCAGATGACAAAGAATGGGAACATTATGGAAAATTCACTTTCTTCAGTCTTTCCTGTCAAAGGGAGCCTATTCATACAGGCAGCGAAGGGGGTAAGAAAGAAAACCTGACGTTCACAGTGGAGTATCCCCCTTAACTACATTCCCTTTTCATCATGATTACTGTCACTATCCATAATTCAACACAGGCGTGGGCCTATTCCTGATTCCTGATACCCAATTCCGTGACGAGGCCGCAGGGCAGAGTGCGCTAGAATTCAACAATCACAAATAAAAGTTGCTATACTTACTTTCTTGATACGTAATGCTAATTATTAAAATAAGATTACAATGAAGTCTGTTCACAGGTGATATACTAGTTGAAGAGACTATAGTATTACATTTTTCAATGACCTGCAAAAAAAAATCATAATTAAAAGACTACCATTCCAGTTGCCTAATGCAACTCGTCAACCCATCCCCCCCTTATCCCTGACTACTCAGACATCGCGTATGCCACCTTGGGCCGAGAGCAGCGTTTAAAGCAAAACTGTTATTTTAAGAATTCACCTTACCGATAAACGAAGCCTTAAAATGTATATGTTTATAGCACATTTTCTGCTCAGAATGACCTTTTCTTTCATTTCCCCACCCCAAAAACTTTTGCATATATATATATATATATATATATATATATATATATATATATATATATATATATATATATATATATTATCTATATATAGAGAGAGAGAGAGAGAGATCTGTGTGTGTCCAAAAGTCGCTTCATAACAAGAGTATCCAGAAAATGTGAAGCACTTTGTGTAAATATAACGAAAACTCCAAAGTCAAACATTTTTACGTTACTTCATGGGAGGACATGGAAAGGCTGGAAGCGAACGAGGAAAAAAGACCAAACAAAACTATGAACGAAGCAGGAAAAGGCAAGAGGAAACACACAAAACGGTATGCAAAAACAAAGGCACGAAAAAAAGGGGGAGGAACGAAACACAAAGAAAAAATGGAAAGATTTTAAAGCGTAAAAAAAGCAACTGACAAAATAACCTTGTCAGAAAATAGGATTACATATCTGGCTGAAAACCATATACTGTTCAAGAGCAAAATAAATGAAAATAGCCGAAGTAAATATAAAAAAATTGAAATTTTGATTCGTAAAAAAGTGCTGAAACATTAACAAATTAAAATGACTTGAAAACATTGGGAGGAATACTTTAAAGGTGAAAATCAAATGTGCAATAGAGTTAAACAATAAAATACCATGGAAACTGCCTCAAGCCACATAATGAGTTTGAGTCTGGTAAAACAATAATCTTTATTCGTAAATGCGTGAGTGATATGGCATTAGGAATTTACCACGCAAATATAAGTAAAATTCGTTATGTGTGTGTGTTTGTGTATATAAATGTGCATGTTTGTGGATATAATGTGCATATACACAAACATGCACATATACATACACACAAACAAACACACGCACAGATATATATATATATATATATATATATATATATATATATATATATATATATATATATATGTATATATATATATATATATATATGTATGTATGTATGTATGTATATCTTACCACCCTTTTATTAAAAGTACACAAATTGGAAACCCTTACCTGTTGTCAATGGTGCCCTCTGTCTGCAAACATGTCATTAGGCTATTAAGATCACGTAAGTATAAAAATATACTATTTATTACCCAAAGCAGATGAATATAGAATAGAACAAAATGATTAACAAGACATAGTGACAAAAACCCAAATCTGCCCATAAAGAAAACTAGTAAGTCATCACTCTACCCTCCTGACTAAGAATTCACTCCCAGACTCAGAATGTCAATAGGTTCATTATTTTAGTCAGGTTAGAGAATCCCGTCTCTAGTACCATGGATGAAACCCATCGTAATAAAAGATAACAATGGATAAAAGACCCATCTGTAATAAATGATTAACAATGGCATAAAGATCACTTCGCACATTGCTCTTTTCAAAGTAATTAAGTAAAAAGAATGTATTTCCACATTTCTCTCTTTTCTTTTCAAAGGTAACGGTTTTCTAAGTCTTACATAATATGTGTCATACCTTTACGATAGGGGTTTTCTCTCCCGACACCTGACGTGTACCAACTGTCCTCTTTCTTCTCAGCAAAAGGAATGTGATTTTCGCAAGTGCCCTGATCTATTAGACCTGTAACATCCTTACAAACGGATGTACATGCTTGATGACAAGACGAGCGGTCTCTCGATTAAAACGCTTACGTACCAACTTCCTTCACTCAAGAAAGCTGCCCCTACAGCTCAGCCTGTCTCCAAGCAAGACATATGTAATTCTCTAACATTACACACTTGTAAGATATATATATATATATATATATATATATATATATATATATATATACACTATCTTTAAAGGCACCGAATCAATACCATAATCAACAACAATTTTTATTAAAATAGCATACGGGTATGTGTATATAAGTGACGTTATAAACAAAACCTAACAGGTTATTTTGTAGCGATTCCTTGGTAAACGCTAATATTATTCCTTGATATAAAAATAATCAAATGAGCAGTCTAGTATACTTGGGACCTCGTCTGAGACAGTATGTCCTATTGACTCTCATAAAGATTCTGTAGTTATCTCTAAAAACAAAACTCGCAAAAAAAAAAAAAAAAAAAAAAAAAAAAAAAAAAAAAAAAAAAAAAACTGTGCCTTATGGGAAGTCCAGACTATCGTTCTGAGTCATACCTCAGAATCTAAATTTACTGTTACCATTAAAACAATGATATTTTTTAGGTTATGTAAAGTGTTCTGAGCAGCAAGAGCCAATGAAGTGCGGATATTACTCTCAATCTTGTTGATTAGGTTAGCCTAAGATAAGTAACTCAATAGTGGCATATAAAGTAAACGTCTTGGGAATTAGAAGATAGATGACAGGTGAGCAGCATTTACCGAGCATATTTTTTCTGCATTTCTGTTTCAAGATATTTTGCGGTGAAATGGAGTTTGCCTGCTTCTGTGATATTTTGGTGTAATTATTTCTATTCTTAAACTACAAAGAAATAAATAAAAATGGGAAAGCCCGATATAATAAGGATTCATAATAGCAACCGATATCAGAACGTTAAAACTAAATATAAGATAAATTCATTACCAAAGAGATTTTATAGAAAGGGACCAAAAACTACATGAACAAGAAAACACCCGTGAACTAAGAGCGAGAAGAATAAAGACAGTTACCAAAATAATTTTACAAACAAATATCCGTCTAATATAAACAATAAAAAATATCTCTTAAAATATAAACAATAAAGAATATCTTTGATGAAATATACACAATGTAAAGAAATTAAATTAAGAGCGTTAAAACTGAATAAAACCAAGGAATATATAAAAACCATTTTCAAGATGCCATCCAATAAATCATACAAACCCCATGGAAAGAAGCGAGGAGGACCAAGACAAGCCCTTTACGACTGACGAGTTAAGGAGTGGGAGACGACATGGCCATACAAAACATCTTCGCTTTTGATATTCGAGCGATGCTCCTGCAGCAATAAATTCCCTAAATTGTTTTCTACCTTCCAAAACAACAATTTAGTGCGTCTCTTCTCTTCGAAACAAGAAAATAAAATATATGTATGTGGGGGAGCAAGAGAGAGAAGGGACAGAAGTGGAAGCACTTTATTGAGAATTAGGCCTACGAGCCCAGACAGAAATTGGAATACAGTCCCACCTTAACAAATGGAATCAAGGCCGAGGTGAAGACGGCCAATATTAAATGAGATCGAGAGGAGGGAGAAGGGGAGGTATTGGGGGGGAGGGGGGACGGAGGATGGAGAGGAAGATCTGGGGTGAAATCAAAACATGAGGGGTAGAGAAGGAGCCTTCTGCTTACGACTTCTATTCAAGAAATAAATGAATTATCGTGAACGGTGACCATCTGCCTAGATCTTTCTGCCTATTTTTCTCGAGCCTCTACCCAGGTCGTTCGTGGTTGTGTTTGCATCAGGTCATCATAATTCTTTCTCTCTCTCTCTCTCTCTCTCTCTCTCTCTCTCTCTCTCTCTCTCTCTCTCAATTTTAAACTGAAATGTATATAAAATATAATTTACAAAAAGAATCTAGCCCATAGTTAAGGGCCAGAATAACCAATTTCCACAGACCAATATCAGATAACATTCACGGGCTTATATCTACAGTGGAAAGAAAAATAACAAGTAAAAAAAAAAAAAAAGCGCCTTAGTTTCTTCGGCGCAATTAAGTGTTCTGTACAGCGTATAACGCTGTATAAAAACCTCAGCCAAGGCCTGGTTGTAGCCTGTGTTGTTGGCACCTATAGCGGTGCCATACGCCCGATCATGCCTAACTTTAACCAAAACTAAAAAATAAAAACTACTGAGGCTAGAGGGCTGCAATTTGCTATGTTTGATGATTGGAGGGTGGATGATCAACATAACAATTCGCAACCCTCAAGCCTCAGTAGTGTTTAAGATATGTGGGCGGACAGGAAATAGCCGTCTCAATAGTTTTCTTTTACAGAAAACTAAAAATCATCCATAGGACTGCCATTTTCAGCAACTACAGAAGGGAAAGGGGATTAACATTTCATGTAGAAGTTTAGGTTTATAGTAACCTACATCAACTAATCAATCCCCCTATCTATAATTATTCTACACTGACACTTCAAACTCAAAACTGCTTCTGTTAAACTTGTTGATTATCATCAGGGAAATAAGACTTATCTGATCCCAACAACTAAAAAATAATAACCGAGAATTTATAACTATAAGACAACTATGAAAATAAAAACCACAAACAGAAATGTAGATCTTGATCCCCTATTTACGGCAAATATAACCAGTTGAAACTATGCTTTGTTATGGACTAAAAGTCCTTAGTTTCATCTAGGAAACGTCAGACCTGACAGCGAAAAATATAAAAATATTATAATTATAATATCAATAATACAAAAACTACAAAATTAGAAAAACCTCAAATAATAATAGCAAAACGCTTCGCTTCTCTTTACGGCGAAGAGTCTCAGACAAGTATAGCTGCTAAAAATCATCTCTGATCACTGAGAAAAGCAGTGCTAAAGGAATTCCCTGACGACTAACGTGCCTCTGAAAACAAGGACAGGCTAAACCATTGCGGAAACAAAGGTACATACGGACTTCCACAATTAGTGAGTAAGAGATTAGAGAGAGATGGGAAAGGTCCAAGAAATTCCTTAAAACTTTTTTCGGTAAAAAAAAAAAAAAAAAAAAAAAAAAAAACACACACACACACACACACACCTACACGTAATTCGAAAACTATTTTTGAATAAACGAACTGGATAAGTGATTAAGATACCTCCGGGTCACTAAAGGAAGCCCGTCAGCATCGCAGCATTTCGGAAAAAGTGGGGCTGGGGGCAGATCGATTTTATGGGCGTCCCTTTAAAAATATAGCCCATACTCGAAGGGAGGGGAGAGGGAGAGGGGATTGAAGAAGAGCCTAATAAAGAGGGGTAGTAAATGGATGGCTCTCCACCAGAATGACCATAAAACAGCCCACCTGAGATGCATGTAAGACAAGGGAAGGCTATTAGGTAAGAGCCGGGGGAAGAGGAGAAGAAGCATAAGGAAACCATGAAACATGGAGGAAAATCTCCCCAGGGACGCGTTGGGTTCTCACGAGGACACACAGATAAGAACAACAGGACGTTGCTCCTGATGTCTTAAGAGTCTGTGACGCGGAGGACAGCGGCAGAGTACATTTCCGTTCCTGGCAATGGATAATGGGTGGAAATGGGGAAGAGGAATAAATGGAATACATGTATTTCACCTTGGTTTTTCACGCGACTGGAAATTAATAGTTACGTTTTCTCTTTCCTATATATACATATTAGCAAACAGTATAGCAACCTTCATGGTTTGTTGTGCGTGGATGCCAGCAAATAATACTCAATATTACAATAAGATCATCTTAAAGATGTAACCATGATGATATAAATCGTCTTGTAACATGACACTTGAAATTTCATTTAGTTTAATGTAAAAGTACACTGAACAATATTATGAATGGTCTATAAGATTTAATACATGAAATAATAAACTGACAATAGGTCCGCATTTTTAAAACATATAGCATAGTATAACTAATGTCAAATTACTTCTAATAAAAAAAAAATACGGGAATACTTCTCCACGCATAACCAATGAAGGAATTTTTTTTTTAAGATGAAGGCAATTACTTGGATGATATTGGCAGTAACATTCGAAATCTATCGAAGAACAATATATAAACGAACATCAATGGAAACCCTTACAAACTATCGAGAAAACATTCTAAATTGAAACGCGTATTCAAAGTATTTTAGGGGGTAAATATGAGAATAAAGTGAGAGAAATATTAGCGCACAGAACGAAATACTGCCTAGATACTGAGGAAAACAGGCGCACAAATATCCTCGTAGGTGCATATAAAAGAATTTCTGGGAAAATGGTGGTTCCAACGCAGTTCATTACTGGATATCAATACTTATAAATAATCATTATCATTCACCATAATTTGGAAAAACACATGATAAAAAAAAACTAATTCGGCCAAAATGAGAGTGTAACCTATCATTATACCTAACAAACATGAAAAGAGAGAGAGAGAGAGAGAGAGAGAGAGAGAGAGAGAGAGAGAGAGAGAGAGAGAGAGAGAACGCAATAAGACACATGTAACTTATCTGTGGGACCTGGAACTGTAATATTCCGAGACAATGGCCCTCGGGGCGTCAAAGCAAAGAGAGGGAGAAAGGATACTATTAAAATACAGCATCGCAAAGAAAAGGGGATCCATCGGACATATTGTTTTCTCGAAAAACGTTAATATTCGAGATGAAGGACGACGTCTCGAGAAAGGAAGTCTTTTCAGCCTTTATTACATTTTTTTAACTAAAAATCTATTGAACGTTTTTTTTTTTCTGAAATACTTTCAACGAAAGATTTATATTCTCGTATTTTCTACTCTCTTTCAAGTGTATTTTTGACTAAACTAACTCAAGCACATCTGGCGAATATTCTATAGAGCGTTATCTTCCCTTCTTTTCTAATAAATCTTTAAGGACAAATCTAGAGGTGTTCTTTCTCGCTTGTTCTGATATAATTCTCACGATAATTCTCGAGTGGAGAGAGTGTTACATTTTACTATAATTCTAACGACACTCGTAGAGTGATATTGCCTCGTGCTATTTCTTATATATTTTTGACAATTCTAGATTGAGATCGTCTTCTCATTTTTTATTCATAGTGTTGATGATAATTCAAGTGTGAGGATTACATCTTGCTTTTTTCATATATTTTTTGCACTAATTCTAGAGGGGGGCGGGGATTCTCTGCCGATCTTCACTTTATTTATACCATTCTAGAGTGGGAATTATCTCCTGCTAATTCTAATACATTTTTATGACAATTTACAGTTTGACGACGATTGTAATTGAAAAATTCT
>NC_087212.1:34525823-34528323 GCF_015104395.2 Macrobrachium nipponense
CTTCTGTGACCACATTCCTCCGGTGCATCCATCAATATGCTGAAAAGTCGCTTGACAAGACCCAATCAACTTTAACTTTATTCCTTCCATTCATAATTTCAATTTGCTTTATGCATTTAATGGAAATATCATAATGACGAAAGACCTTCCATAATAAAGATACGTGGATTTTATCAAATGACATAGCGTAATGGAAAAAATAGTATTACGAGGGGAATTCTAAGTTCGATACACACCTGCACAATATGTCTTAACAGAAACATTTTATATGTCTTAACACAAACATTTTATATGTGCAGCTCCTGTCTTTAATAAACCCACATCATTCACTTCTCAGCATTTTATAAATTCATTTTCAATGTAAAATCTGAAATAAACCTGATACCTGTATATAATTCATTCGCTGGCGCACAGAATACGCTAATATTTACTTCGCACTGTCTTGATTTTCAATCTTGCCACTTGCAATCTACTGTTCAACGCTTTTCATGCGTTTGGATCTACGATCATGCCTTCACCTTCTCTACCAATTCTATCTATTCCTTCTGAATATATAAGCAAAATACCCTCTTCGAATTTATCTTTTCCCATCCCTTTGCTAAGATGTCCTGTCCATATATCTCGAATCCATTTCCTACCCGTTCTATCTTTTCAATTATATTTATGATTCTTACGTTCCAATTTCATGTTTTCAATTTATCCTTATTACCTACAAACCGGGACATTCTTAACACCCCTATATACTTGGGACTGAGGGCCCTTCTCTCTCTCTCTCTAAAATGTACATACAGAAGAACATGAGAACAATACTAGAATAAGTGTACCAATAGAAGAAGAAGAAGAAGAGAAGAAGGAGAGAGAGAGAGAGAGAGAGAGAGAGAGAGAGAGAGAGAGAGAGAGAGAGAGAGAGAACGCAGTGCCTCCCATATGAAAATATCAAACCCTTATTTCAGCGTGACCTTAGAAAGGATCCCTGTTATGGGAGAGAGGAGTGTGTATGGGTGAAATGTTACATGGAGACAGTTTAGACAGAAAGAACTCGGTCTTGTGTATTTCACCTTTATTGCTCTGGGGAACACATAACCTCTCTTAAAGGGAGGAGGAACACGGGAGCGTGAGGTTAGGAGAGCGGGGTTTCAGAAATATCGGTTGAAGAAGAAGAAGAAGAAGAAGAAGAGAGAGAGAGAGAGAGAGAGAGAGAGAGAGAGAGAGAGAGAGAGAGAGAGAGAGAGAGAGAGAGAGCCGATAAATGTAAAGAAAAAAGTAAAGTGAGCAGAAACAGGCAGAAATGACTCGTACACATATGCAAAACTTCAAGTATGACAAAACTTGCAGAAAATACTTCAGGAGTCAACATAATAAAAAAAAAAATACTGGATAAATCAACCAGACAACAGAATGGGATGTGTCTGTCGTAGTGGAATTGCCATATATATGTGTTCCAGAAACATGCTTATCTTACAGCCACCCCCAACACCCCAAACCCCCAACCCCTCTCTCTCTTTCTCTCCAAATTGCAAAAGGGATAAACACTATTAAACATTCACGGAATACTTCTGTACAGTCAAAGGAATGACTCCACAACAGGCAGTAAAATAGGGAGGCAACTTCGAGCACAACAGGAGACTCAAAAGATACAAGATTTTACGTACAATGAAATGAAGAGATTCAGAGGATTAATTACACCTAATGGTTCTTTCTGGGAGGGGCAGTTTGCTAAGTATTGGTGTAGGTTTGCTTTCTCAGAAAAGGTTTACTCACCTGCGTATTTCCCACGCAAATGTTTCCCTCTTTCCTTTTCTATTCACTGTTACTTCCTTTTAAAAAGTAAAATATATTCACTTTTGTACAAACTTGATGAGCAAATGCAAAGTATTCTGGTTTATTTCAAAATAATAATAATAATAATAATATAATAATAATAATAATAATAATAATAATAATAATAATAATAATAATAATAATAATAATAATAATAATAATAATAATAATAATAATAATAATAATAATAATAATAATAATAATAATAATAATAATAATAATAATAATAATAATAATAATAATAATAATTTAATCAAGGAATCCATGTTCTAGTTTTATGAAGGAATACAAAAGAAAATGCTAGCGATACCAGAAAACCATGCTAAAATAAACTACAGCATTGAGCAATGGCTTAAATAATAAAATTACGTAATACATGTATACGAGTTCCAAGTTTGAGATTAAGTTCAGTTTTGAAATAACATTAAAAATAATCAGGAAACCCACGGTTATCTTGATGACAACAAACAGGTCAAACAGTAGAAAGGGGTTTATACATTCATTACATATAATAGGATGCAAAACAAGGCATTTGTATTCTGTGACAAAACTACGAAGTACTGTACTTTTTTAGCTGTAATGTATGAATTTTAGTTTTCTTATGAAATCTTAAGTTTTTACAGTAACGTTTTTAGTAATTTATTCATTATTCAACAGATCCCTGATGATGTAATAAAGA
>NC_087212.1:34533323-34535823 GCF_015104395.2 Macrobrachium nipponense
TGCCTCTTCCTCACCAACGCCTCAGGGTAAACGCACATGTGGCAGAACGTGAGAAAAGCGCTGTCACATGTCTTGATTAATATCTTCATATTCTATTTATAATGCGAATCGTATACAAAGCCTCTTTTAAAATAATCGAAAGGGAGTCTTCGAGAGCCTTATTTGCACAATGAGGAAAGTACATTTGGCATCGCTCTTTCGCCCTCCCGAGACCCTCCTTTGACCAAGTACTCTTTTAGGGAGACTATAAAAGCATTTAGTATGGAACTGATTTGATGTCCTGACCAGTCATGATTCAAGTAACAATTTTACTTCTAAAAAAATATTTATTTCTAAGTAATATCCGTAAGTATATGTAGTGGAAGATCACAACACTTAGTGTTTCAAAACACATCATGACCCAATATCACAATATCTACAGCATATTATTGAGCTACACGGTAATAATACGAATGTTGAAATACTGAAAACACTGGAAATAAAATTAAAATCAATAAGCGGTATATCATGATTATATATTATAACAAGCCAAGCAGCAACCCTACTTGGAATAACAGAAAGCCAAAAGCCCAAGAGGCCCACTACAGGAAACAGCCAAGTACAGAGAAAGAAACTGAGAAGCGCCCCCACCCCCCACCCCTTAAAAAAAAATAAAATAAAATAAAAAAAATTATATATATATATATATATATATATATATATATATATATGTAGACGTATATAGTATATGTATATATGTGTGTATATATATATATATATATATATATATATATATATATATATATATATATATATATATATATATATATATATATATATAGAAATACCAGAAAATATAAAAATACAACGAATACAATATATAACAATATAAATAACAACGAATAAAATATCTAAAAATGTAAAATAAAGGCAAATAAACTAGGAACTGAGACTCCTGTCGTCATCCTCAGGAATAGCGCAAACATTTGCACCAACTTTGAACTATTGAAGTTCCAGTGATTCAGCTGCAGGGTTATGAAATCATCCCACCATTTGGTCTACACAGGAATAAACATTTCCAGAAAACTGTGACACATAACATCAATGGGGAATAGGAAAACTGATTAGATTAACTATGTATCTAGAACTAACCGGTGAATGACGAAATCAGGGAAGAACTTGATGCAAAGCATAATGAAAATTATGAACTGTCTCGTCAAGAATGCACAATGAGCTAACTGAACGGCGGTGTCTGAGATTAATATCAACATCATGCATAAGAAATTTAACAAAATTCGTTTTTATCCAACGATTGAAGATGCAAGTCAGCGCCTGAAGACCATAAAAATGGAACAATATTCAAAACTGGAGAAATAAAAGCATCGAAATATTCTCTCAGAACAGACAGTTCTCTAAAACTCCTTTTAAAGACTTTCATCATATAACATTTCGTTGAAATTGAAGAGTAGCTAGACCGGATATGTTTCTCAGAAGTAAATTTTCAATCAAGAATGATACCCAGAATTTTAAATGAGCTTAAGGTAGCTAAAGAAACTCCATCAACGGAAAGGTCTGGGTAAGGAGGATCTAATATACTAGACTTGCTAATATTGATAGAGTTTTGTAGGGTTCTATTTGATCGTCAAAATTGGAACCATGAACTGATTTTAGCTAAATTTCTGCTATACAGATTCAGCAACTACGAGCCTATACTCAGGTAAGATCAGCACAGAGAGATAGATATCATTTTTAAGGCTACACCACAAATCGTACTAATACAATATAAAAAGTGTACGAATTATGAAAGGCACACTATAGCACTGAAAAATATTTTAATAACCACCTTTGTAAACAGAAACCTTCAAACAAAATTTTCATAAAAAGTAATAAAACATCTTCCTTTTGTAAGTGATTTTTGGCTTTTCATTTCTGTAGTCATCTAGTTTAAAATAATAATAATAATAATAATAATAATAATAATAATAATAATAATAATAATAATAAATAATAATGATAATAATAATAATAAAAGCAAAAATTTACGATTTTTATAAGTTGTTATTCAATCCCAGGAGCAACAAACAACTCCCAGTCAATCTCTAAATTTCTTTTTTTGGAAGTTTGAAATTTAACTATACTTGAAGTCAGGACCATTCGCTTTCTTTTTGCCTAGCTTGCAAAATAAAACATAGAACAGTCACTGGAGCGAAATATAAACGAAAACCATACACCAAGAACCGTCAGTTCTGATAATCAACTAGCACGCGTGTTCCACCACTATACGAAACAGGTTTAGAAAGCTGCATATAATAACAAAACAAATGATAAAACAGTATGATGATAAACGGACGATAACAAATGAGACAAGTAACTTGCAATCAAGGTATGAACATTGGTTGACCATGTAATCCCATAATTATCAATTGCTCCATAACCACTAAGAAATATGAATAATGAAACCAACGAGATTAGGGATTTACAAGAAATTAAAGTTGCAGAATCTATTAAAAGAATCTCAGCT
>NC_087212.1:34540823-34545823 GCF_015104395.2 Macrobrachium nipponense
CCTTAACCGCATCAGAATGTCTTTCCAAATCCAATCATTTGCTGGCATTCACAATACCATTTGTAACCACATTTTCTAAATAATTGAAGCATAACAACTTTTGTAATCATTACGAATGAACATACAAACAGCTGTACTTAAAACACAACCTCTATCAGGTGGCAAAAGCCTAAATGAAAATAATCTAGAAAACAGACTAAAGAAAGGCAGGATAAACAACTGGAAAAGAGCGAAATGGGACGGTGGAAAAAATTAATTACCAAATAGCCTACTTAACGGCACTTCTGAGAGAATTATCAAGTTTATGTGCGGCCATAAATATCAGCAATGTCTGCGCTATCTCTTCAGCCTCTCACGGGAATCCAATTCCACGATTGCCACCACTTACTTCGAAAATATATTATTCTACCCACTTAAAGTAGAATACGAATAAATTCATGATGGTAATTTTCACCCGCTGTAAGCAGAATGAAAAACTAATTCATGACGGTAGCTTTTAACCACTCTAAGCAAATACAAATTAATTCATGATGGCAGTGAGAACTAGAGTCCAAACAACGTATCTCAAATAAACGAAAGGAAATTCTCTGCTAAAAAAGCACGCACGCACACGCGCACACACAAAACAAATAAAAAGAAACGGCAAATCAAAGTAAACAGAGCACGTGCAAAAGAAACCAAGAGAAAACACTCTGAAATCCTTCAAGAATGACAGCAAACAAGCGACGACAAAAGATTTCGATTATATCCCAAGAAGACAAAAAAAAAAACAAATAATAAAAAAACGGAAGAAAGGAAAGCTTTGAAGAACAGGAATCAAAAGGCTTTCTTTCTCGTGGGAAGCGTAGTGTGAAATTGGCAGAGTGATGGAAAAAAGAATAAGACATATCAGTGTGAAAGATAAAGGGGATGATGAGCTGTGGGAGACTTTAACGAGAGAGAGAAGAGATGAGAGAGAGAGAGAGAGAGAGAGAGAGAGAGAGAGAGAGAGAGGGTGGGGGGGGGACACCAAAGGTAAGATGCACCTTATTTTGCCCCAATACAATGAATAAACTTTTCAAACGTTACGTTCTTCACTTATAAATGACAAAAAGAGGGGGAAAATGAAGCAAAAATAGTAGTTCAAACGATAACGGCATAAGTATCAGAGGAATGGGTCCGGGTCCGAGTAAGGTTGAAAGGAAACCTTTTAAACATATAGTAGGTGCGATGAAAAGTTAGTGACAGACAGACTGACCCTCAAACAGTGTACAGACCATCTCCCTGAATGTACATCAATGCAAGATCGTGCACTTTTACAGTAATCAATTATGTGGAAAGAGAGTTGTGATGACTAGGCGGACAAGAAGGCGTAAGGACAAACGGACGGAATCTTTCGGCCATAGTTAGTTAGTTATTTTATTGACAAAAAAATATACAATTCTTAGTACAAATTTGTCCACAAAGAGACATAATACAAAATAAACAAAGTGGACAGTAATCTCTTCTGTTCTTGTAAGTACATGTCCTACAAAAAAAAAAAATACAATCATCATGAAAAATACAACTTCACGCGCAAATAACATAAGCCCATAAGACAATAAAATACGAAAAAAAGGGACTTACTTCACAGAAAAAACGGAGTCACATCACTATCCAATATCAAGACCTAACATACACATACAAAAAAAAAAAAAAAAAAAAAAAGGAGGAAAATTCCATTTGAAAAAAAAAAACATAAAACAGAAGACAAAGCCGCACATAAACATATGTACCCAAATCAACAATACCATAATTTTCATTTAATGAAGTACTCAGAGACTCGTAATTTAAGTTTGGATATTTATACATGACTGGATCCCCTTCAATTATTTGGGAGGAGTTGCCATGACAAGGCAAATGTGATAAACACACGGACAGACAAACAAAAGGAAGGACGAAAGAACGGAAAACTTATTCTTATGCCAACAGACTTCGTCGGTATGAGGACTAATGAAAACTTTGCTTAGTCTATAAATACCAACTCGGGCAATAGGCAAAATGGTTTCAGAAAACTTCCATTCAACGAGTGGAATCCTGATTACGCTCCACAGCGGTAAGAATAGCGGGAGTAATAAGGAAAATTGGTTTCGAAAAAATCTATTCAACTTAGGATTAGTCTGGAATCAAAAACACACCGCACAATTCCATGAATTTGTGGGCGTAATGTGAACAAAGAAGCTAACCATAAAACGAAAACAATTTTTTTAAAGATTAACTGTAATGCATGAAAGAATGTTGTTACAAATATTGTAAAAAAAAATTCTCAGCCACCAAGACTTATTAAAATGGATACATACATCAAAATTCAAAAACAGCTTGAAAGACATAATTACTTTACCAAATTGTCAGTGCACATGAGAAATCGGAAAAACTTGACTAAGAAAAAAGAAATTATGCAAAGATGTTGCTAAATTATTTCCATTCCTCCCAGTCATATTTCATATTGGGGCCAATGGTATTACTTTGACAAAATGTGGATGACCAGTAGTCAGCAAACCCTATTTCTTTCCTTATTGGTAATGCACGAGAGAGAGAGAGAGAAAGGGGGGGGGGGGGGGTGCGCAAAGCCGAAGTGAGTGGTATAGGGTGGGTAGAGAGTTTGACGCACTGCTGGTAAGCCTTCTTTGTAGGCGTTTGAAGTCACTAAGGTTTAGCAGTGCATAGTTCAAAGTGGCAAGTGATCAATATCCCTTCTCCTTTTGGAAACCATCCCTGAAAAGGAAACAGCATCCTGCGCGCGCGCAACCGCACACACACACACACACACACACACACACACACATATATATATATATATATATATAATATATATATATATATATATATATATATATATATATATAATATATTTATGTCGCATCACATTACCGTGATTCATATACATACATCGAGCTACAAATGTCCTTCAATATTAAAGGACATTTGTAGCTCGATGTAATATACGTATATATATATATATATATATATATATTATATATATATATATATATATATATAATATATATCATGTTAGTCCGCAATAACGAGCTAAAAAAAGGCTGTTAATTAGCATGAGTTACTCCTCAAAATGTGCCGCAAAAGTTCACGAAAAAGTTCCTCAAATTTTTTCCAAGTTCATTTACGCCATACGTTTTCGCTCTGGCTTTTTTTTTTTTTTTTTTTTCTTCACCGAAAGTTTAAAAACGTAAAGGGGAGTTAGCCTCTTTACTCATTTTGTTTACACGTGCCGAATATATTAAACAACATTACTGACAGAGCATTAACACACAAAACAACTTGCACGTAATTCTGGCTATGTTATCTAAGGAAAGCACACTAAAACACCATAGGTTTTATTTATAATGATACGTTATTAGAGCAATGGCTTCAGAAAAAAAAGGCTAGCTCAAAAATTTCACTGAAAATAAGGAGCTCCTGGGAAGAGGAAAAAAAAGAGAGCAGTCCAATCAAACCACAATTATTAATATTCTTCTTAACATAAAACATAACAACGTAAAAATGACATTCTATTCATGCTATAACTTCTTCCTCTCTCTTAGAGGGGAGGTGGGAATTCAAGGTATCACTCAAGGTACTGCTATACCACCATTTGCATAAGCCCACCCACCTCGTGCCTTTGGTTTACGTAGATGCATCTATAAACTGAGGACTGTGATCACTCGGCAATTGATATTATATTATATCATATATAAGCGTGTGTGCGTATCTATATGTATGTGCGTGCACACACACACATATATATCCTATATATGCCTATATATATATATATATATATATATATATATATATATATAGATATATACACAAATTAAATGGGGGTTGCGGAGGTACTGGCGACATAAGAATTGTTGCGATGTTAATCCGTTTGTGCAGGTGGGAAATATGTGACCTGGGTGTTTGCTAATTCAGCACCGATCGTATATTACCTGTGGACGCGTCGGCATCACAGTTCAAGTGGAATCTTCCGTCTCTGTTTTAGACGGATTTTTCGGTGTGTTAAACGGAAATGTGTGTCAGTTCGTAGGTTACGAAGTGGAAGGGTTCTTGAAAAAGACCACTCACTCCTTGGTGAAAGACTAGATTGGAAGGACGTGTTGATCACCTGGGAATTGGAGTTCCTGTTCGCTGAAAGAGCGAGTAGGAACTTAAGAGAAATTACTAACATTTATAAGTATTTTATTACAGACCTGATTATGTTGCAGTAATTATTTCTTTGCCAATATTCAACATTTATATTGTGCATTTATGTGTTATGAACATGGTGACCTTTGGCTTACTGAAGAAGGCTCTGTTCCTTGTAGGTATCGAGTACGAGAAACCTTAAGCATGCAGTATATATATATATATTATATATAATATTTATATATATATATATATTATAATAATACTATATATATATATTATATATATATATAATACACAAACATTTATGCATAATATATATATATAATATTTAATATATAATCTAATATAGACTCCGAAAATTTGATGTGACAAATAATTTTATTCCATGATTATTGCGTTAGTTGGTTTCAAACTATTGATATCAAAATATCACAAAATAAAGATGGGAACAGTTTTTAAAATAATATTCAATAACCCAAATGGTGATAATAGAAGCAGTCCATCTTTATTTAGATTAATTTTCTCTCTAACAACCATGTTCTATTTTTGAGATTATCTAATATCTAGCATTATATACTATGCAAAGGATACCTAATCACCATTGGGTACCCCCTTCTCTTATTGAATAGTCTCTCTCTCTCTCTCTCTCTCTCTCTCTCTCTCTCTCTCTCTCTCTCTCTCTCTTTCTGAGACCATATGAAATCTCTCTGAACAGAACCTAGTACGGTAACAGGCTGGGGCTTCTCTGTAATTAGCCATTTTTACAAAATTTCTCCCTCCGCATTTCGGAATCTCTCTCTCTCTCTCTCTCTCTCTCTCTCTCTCTCTCTCTCTCTCTCTATCTCTCTCTCTCT
>NC_087212.1:34550823-34568323 GCF_015104395.2 Macrobrachium nipponense
ACTGCTGCAAAAAATGAAGGAATAGTAACATGAAATCAAACAGAGAGAGAGAGAGAGAGAGAGAGAGAGAGAGAGAGAGAGAGAGAGAGAGAGAGAGGGGGGGGATCGCTAACACACACACTCCCCTAGTCTTGCTTTCACGCTGCATCGCATACACAAAGAGATAGACAATCTACCTCCCGGGATCCCTAAATGTATCTACAAGCCACAAAGAGACGACTGGAGGGAGGGTCGGGGCCAATCCCTTCAGGGTAGGAATATTTTCGGGAAAGCTACATTTGGGACGGTTTTTGTGGGAAAAAAATCTAAAAAATTTGTTGCATAGAATCTGAAAAATGAAAATTCATGAAGAAATAATTTATCTCTAGTTTCATTAATACTAATAAGAATAAGGATTGAATTGTCTGTCTAAAGTGAAAACAGCAAGGTTACTAGCTATGAACAACAGGTGAGCTTACCATTGTTTATAGATTTCCTGAAGAATCATACCATCCTTTTGCAGGCATATTAGCTTAGTCTTTCTTCTTTTGACCATTTGGGAACTTTATATGGTAATAAAGGAAAAATTTGTATTAACTAAGTGGTTGTTATATGTAGTAATCTCAATGTTGGCTACTATTTTTCTCTTTTAGTAAAAACGAAGAATGTGTAAATTATTGTCATATTTAACGTTTATTCATTACCAAAAATTAATTGGCAATGGAATGTAATTACATAATTACATGGAAATATATAACACAAATTTACCAGCTAAAAAATAAGATAATACTGCGATGTAGTCTTTAAACTCTCCTTTTCAAACGATAACGCTGGGGATAGAAAAAATGGGCTCACAAAAATTTATCTGAAATCATGTAGTATGCCTCTCTAAATTCATTAAAACAAATGAGGAAAAATCCACGAAAAAATACAAAATAAAAAAAACTGATACTGTATCAAATGAAATCCCCTATCACTTCCACTCGCAGCTTATAAAATGATTGGAAAAATCTGTTCCCATGTCAACACTAACTTGATCCGTGCTGTCGAAGTCCACGTAATGAACTCCCTACCCAACAACAGCGGGTGAAGGGAAGCTTCATTTCCATATACAAATATGAGGTTCTAATTCCCTTTTAATGAAAAAGCAGAAAAAAGGTATTAATTTGAGACAGCAAGAGGGGGGGGGGGGGGGGGGGGGCGGCCTCTGATCTACCAGCGCCTATCATCATTCAAAAACAGTGTCCAATAGTGGTATCCTATTCCCCTCCAGCCATTTCCTAAAATAGCGAAACATATGAAGTGTTTGAGCAAATATTGACCTTCGATTTTGCAAAAAAAATCTTTAGTGCTGTTAGAAAACTAAAAGAATACAGTCAAAGAAAAATATCATTGGACCACTTGTCCTTTTTTCTCGAAACTTAATTAATGCCACAGTTATACCAAGTAATGGTACAAGTTTATTGTTAAAATTGGCGTTATATAATTATCTGCCAGTCACATGCTTATATCTCCTAATGATGATTTTAAATAGCGGAGTTCACTCACCAATATGCTTGTTATAACCGCCTCACAACACCTGTTCATTTACATGCAGGAATCATAACTTATGCATGACAAATTCGGGAACAGGAAAATAATATTTTTTATCCTTATTGATCCTATGTGCCAGTGATGACCTCAAAAAAGCATACAAACCACAACAATATATATATATATATATATATATATATATATATATATATATATATATATATATATATATAATCAAGAAACAGGCCCTTCAGCTAAATGGTACAAAAACACACACATACACTCACACACACACATGCCAAACACGAAAGCCGGAATGATGGTCTCCCATTTTCATAATATCCAATCTCAACTCTATTTACTCTTTGCAATTGTAAATAGGCTCTTGTAATGACTCTCTCACAATAGGCAATGGTTCGTCAATATTCATGTTTTGGAAGTGCAAAAGTATTTGCGAATATCACTTATATCGACTACCGGGAGTCTATGATTTACAGTTTTCTTATGCAAAAGTTAAAATAAAAAATCATATTATTCAACGTATTTTACTACCATCAACTGGTTTTCGCAGTAAAATTAAATGTTATCCGGTAACTACATGACAGGAATATTCTTATAGAAAGCCAGTTTATGCAATGTTATTCTTATAAAAATAATAAAATGCAATTCTTATAAAAAAAATTGTTGATGCAGTGTAATTCTTTCAAAGACAATTTAATGCAATGTCATTTTTTAAAGTTAATGTAATGTCATTCTCTAGAAAAGTTATTGCAACGCAGTTCATACACGAAAAGAAGTTAATGCCATGTAATTCAAACAGGAAAATATAGTTAATGCAATAAAATCGTGCCAAACTCGTTGATAAAATTTTAAGATAATAATTCGAGGCCAACTTCTTCCTGAACTAGAGCGACGTGGTATATGAACGCCATTCTGGCACAGAGAGAGAGAGAGAGAGAGAGATAGAGAGAGAGACTCATCTACTGCTGCTATTTCGTTTAAGACGCTGGAGGGTCCAGTGACGCAGGTTCAAGAGATTCTTATTGCAGTGCGATAGGACAATTCTTCTCTATTTGGACATGAGGTCTTTTGAATCCCAAGTTATCCCATCTGGAACGGTGGCCTCTGGGCCCCCATAAAAAAAAGGAGGGGGGGGCCGGTGTCTGGAAGAATTGCTGAATGAAATATGAGATTGAAAAATGCTCGAGAAGAAACTAGGGACACCATGGATATATAGTTTCAAAATGTGAAGAATTGCTGAATGTAGCACAAGATTTTAAGTTTCGCTGAATTACATATGAGATTGGAAAATAACCGATAAGAAACGAGGGACACCAAGGATAGGCAGACTTAAATTACGAGAATTAATTAATAAAATAATCAGAAGGGAAATATATGAGAGAGGGAATAGAATCATTGGAATTATTATTACCATTATAAGTATTTAGCATGCAAACGTCTCTTAGGTAAAAGAATGTTTTTCCGTACAATTCATTCTGTTCCACTTGTGTCGTAAGTATATTTGATTTTCGAAACTACGAGAGCTTTGTTCATATAGAGATTCAACCTTACAAACTAATTTTTAATGTGAAAAATGACTAGAGAGAGAGAAAGGGATAACTACGAGTATATGAGGTGGGTGGAATTATCAGAACAGAAATATCCCACATGAATTATAAGAATATGAGCCTATGAACAATCGGATAAAAAAATATATGAAAGACAGTGAAATCTGTATGAGAAATTAAATCACTTAACAGAGGGCAAAGAAAACTGGAGAAATGAGCAATGTAATTTTAAGTAGGAACGTATACATAACATATAAGTAGAATAACGGAGCATTTTCTTTTAACTGTAAAAGGGCATAATTTACTTTTTTTTTATAAATATTTTCTTATTCACTTTCAATACCTTTTATAAACATACTATTAACACTGGTGCTCAAACATTCTGTTTGAATCTCATACATTCCATAATATATATGTGTGTTATATATGTGTGGTGTGTGTGTGTGTGTGTGTATATATATATATATATAGATATATATATATATATATATATATATATATATATATACACTCTCTTTTGCCGGGTCTATCTTTTCGGACGCTCAGTAGATTGTTTATATATATATAAATAAATATATAAATTATATATATATATATATATATATATATATATATATATATATATATATATAAACAATCCTACTGAGCGTCCGAAAAGATAAACCCGAGAAAAGAGAGTTCCTTCAACATGGCGGATAAAGGGGGAGAAGGGGGTGGGTAAGGGGAGATGCGACTTCCCCTTACGGAAAATAACAAAACTGTGAAAATAAAAGACTGAAAATAAAGTAGAAGAGAGAAAGAAAGGGAGACATCTGAAACATCATTTCGCTAAGAGACCCTTTCCTCTTCCCTCATATAACCAGGAGCTGGAAGGACATATATGGAACATCGGAGTAAGAGCTTCACATCTTAACTCAGCCTTCTTTACTATTTCTCCTTCCTGTATGTATAGTCTGCTCGAGCGTCTTGGCACCCTATTTGGCACGAGTCTTCATGTGAGCTAGAAATATGCATTCAACGAAAGCTGTTGTTGCTATTATTATATAACATTATTGCATGAAAGGTTGTAAAACAAATTTAAAAACTTAATAAAAGACATTTAAAAAATATACATCATGATTGTAAAAACAAATTAAAAATACATATTAAAAGACATTTCAAAAACATACCACATTAAAAAATCTGATAGAAATTAATGAAGATGACATACACAAATGTAAAAAATAATGAATATGACATAATTGAAAATAAAATAATGAATATGACAAAGGAAAAAAAATAATGAATATTACATAAATGAAAAAGAAATAATGACAAAGGAAAATAAAACATAATGAATGTGACAAAGGAAATAAAAAATAATGAATATGATATTATGGACCATAACACAAGTAGATGCAAATCAATGAAAAACTGACTGAATAAAGACAAATTTACGAAAAATATACCTACAAAAACAGCACAATACATCCAAGAAAGTGAAAAGCAAACAAGCAAACAAGCAAGCAAGAGCGCAAGCAACACCCTGGAAAAGCCAGGAGGTTAAGTCATCCAATTCTGTCCGTCGACAGCGCCATTGCATTTTGCTCCGAAAAGCACATTATGGAAACGTGCCAGATTTGGGGGGAGGGGAGGGTGTCCGATGGGTGGGGGATGGGGGGAGTCCTTTACATTCACTCCGGAAACACAATATGGCGTCTTGTATGTATAGCTCTGGGCCAGAAACGACAGCTGTGAATGGATACACAAGCTAGCGTCGCGATAAAATATAGGACTTGCTCAACGATGTTGCTGATGCTATGATGCATGCTGTTGTCGTCGTTGCTGTTGCTGCAGTATACCAAGCATCAACAACCGATCAATTTGATGTTAGTTAACGCTGTCCTGAGTTTGCATAAGTTCATTTGTCAAGGAATGGGTGATAAGTCACCCTTTAATTCATTTCTCTTTTTATTTTGTTCCATCATGCAGTTATGGTCATTTTCAATTCTTCACGCATTCATTATTCGGTTCTTCGTTATATATACATACATATATATATGTGATATATAATATATTTATATATATATATATCTCTATAATATATATTTGGTTTCTTCAAATAACGACTATGGAATTATCGGTGGTGATTTTCCTCTCCCCCCCCCCCCCCCCCCCCCCCCCCCCGTGTAACCAGATTTCCAACTTGCTTTTTTGATTCATTTTGTAACAGGAAAAACGGAACCTCTAGTGAATAGTTACTTTAAGGTAATTACCAGTATGATTAGATACATCTTTCCTCATTTCTTTTCATGAACCGTGCATCTGAGCTAAAACACATTTTAATCTTCATTATGGTAGGAATTGTGAAAATGAAGATATTTTCCCTCTTATCTCAGCGAGATTGAGGCGAATTTGTGATTATTGTACTATCCCCAATGCTCTTACATTTGCATCTCCATTACTTTTAGCATAAGTGCTTTTAAGTTCCATGTAGAATACAAGAATGCTCTTTCTCATAGCTCTCAGTTTTCTATGGTGTGTCAATATAATTAATTAAGAAATATATCTTCTCTCATGCATAAAATAACACTACTCTTACCACTGCATACATCTGTCATTTTTCCTTCCTCACAGGAATAGGTTGCTAATTAACTTATAATAAGGCCAATCAGGCTTTCTCGATAACGTTCACGTACAAAATGGTCTAAAGCATTCCAAGAACACTTATCAATAACCACCTGTGTCACAGATTCAAAGGCTCAAGCTCATAAAACAGAAGCTTTCAAGCCCCTTGACAGCAAATCAGCGAAAACTCTTAAGGACAATCCCGAGAAGGTTCCAATCTCCAGTTGCTCTCTTCCCTGGTAGCCCAGACCTGTGAGGTAAGAAGATGTAACCTAAAAGTTATAATAAAGAAAACTGGTTGAGAAAAGACATTCTTAGGGAAGAATGTCACACAATAATTATGAGCAGACATGTAATTCCCCTTCAGGACCGCACACGGCATATGCTACGCATCACCAATATACATAGACTTTGGAGAAACGCTTAGATTTTTCATAGATGAAACAGTTTAAAAAACACATTCAAGTGAGAATATACAATGACAACAATAGGAATCACCCAGGTACAACTGCGGCATACCCTGAAGTTGTTCATTATTAGCAAGTCGGTCTAACCGGTGGAACAAATCACTGCCGGTTATGCTACACTCTTGAAAGAACAACGATCAGACGAAAAACAAACAAAATAAATAACATTTTGACCAAATCTGTCTCAATTCAGGTCAGTTATATTTTCAAAGACATGTTTTTAACTTGGTTTACGAGACAACTAAATTAGAAAAGACTATTTTGAAAAACAAAGAATAGGAACTAAATGATTTGCATATAATTACGACCTAAATGACCTCCCCCCCACCCACACACACACACACACACACACAATCGTTTTATGAAGATTCTGAATCTCTCAGAGCCAACCTTTACCATCAACAGGCAATCAAACTACTCAGCTGCGGTAGTGCTACTGTCAAGATATTTACACGTTTGTTCAGAATGTTATGGCTGAATTACATCAATTGTGCAAATGTGGCCATTTTCCATGAATAGGATCAATTACTATGCATTAGGCTTCTTGCATGGAAATGTTGAAGAAAACTTACCTGGTCAGCAAACGATGTCCATTCATTCTTGCGTTGTTTAAGTATGACTATTGCTTACAAGAATTCAGCAACAGTAACACTTTCAAGTATTGGAATGATTAATACCAGTCAAATCCTGATTTTTAAACAATAATAGTTCATTACTACCACAATAAATTCTACAGTATTAAAACAACAAATAAGAAACGGTAGCCACAGACATCACTACATGCCTTTGGTCTAAATTTTACACAATTCATGCAAATACAGCTGACAGAAAACCGCAATCTGTTTCTGCTAATTTGCATAACCGTACGTAACAGCGTTTCTACTTGAGTCTGTCTGTTACAAAGTACACGCACGCGGTAGCAATCTCCAAATAGCATTTTTCTCTTTTTACTTCAAAATACTTTCAACCATTCTTCATACCGATACATTAAGAAATGACGACGTTTTTGCATATTTATTAAAGGAGAGATTAATGCTTTCATCAAAGCTGTTTGTGATATAGTGTGTTAACTAATTTCACTTTACATTTCAGCTGATCTTCCCAAAGACCTTACTCTTTAAACCACAAGGAATAAACGATGTTTTGAATTCAAAAACAAACGCGCAATCTATCAACAACATTGATGAGAGTCAATTTTCACAGCCAAATGAGGGAGACGATTTACCACAGCCAACCACGACAGTAAGGATTGGTTTGATGCGGCTTTGCGATGTTTAAATAAATTAAGAAAATCTCGGTATCCACATAAAGAGAAAGTAATGGTATGATATAGAGCGATAGCAGCAATCACTACACGAGACTGCCATTCCGGCGTAATAAAAAAAGTAGGCTACTGCAGGCGTTATGGGTTCAGTATAAGAAAGAAGTTTTTTTTAAAAGAATTCCATAAAAGCTAAGCACACATAGCATTTACAAATTCTAAAACCTATAATGCCACCATACACTCCCGTCGTGTTTCAGTCTCTATGTACAAAAGGCTGCTTTGCTGTTAAGGAAAGACCAACACTTGATATTCATGAAAAAACAAAAAAAAAATCTGTGCAAAAGGTACAGGGAAGTTGTAGTTAATCTGTGTTTGCGAACTCACGCCCAAATTGAACCATACAATATACTGACGTAAACTGGTAACTAAAACTCTATATCTTTTAAAAGCAATTTTTACGAGGGCTTTGGTATCATTTTTTAAAAATGTTTGGCTATATATCACAATAAAAGGAAAATAATCAGACGAATACATGCTCAGATTTTATAATACAATTTACAATACCAACAATATTATCATGAACCATTCTAACACAATTAAGTTAAAATAAATAAGTTACTGGAAAACATCTGAAATGAGGAAAAACGAGTAGCTAAAGCTGTCTCACAATACATTGATTTAAAACGGAGCAAGATTTCCATGTAGTTTAAGCACTTATTGGATTTTCCAACACAAAGGCGCACACATACAGGCTACATAAACATACATTCAAGCGGGCGCCCGCACCCACAGCTTGCACGCGCAAGTGCATACGTCCACACAGTAAGTGGGAAAACCAGGAGGTTATTTTGAAGCTGCTGCTGACAGTTTCATCTTAAGCTCCAAAGTCCCCTTTTACTGACTTGCCGGCATCTTCCCCATCCCGTCCACCCTTGATCCCGGGGCACCCTCCTACCCAATCCCTCGGGAGGAAAACGTCGCCCGAGTAAGATTTTCCAGCCACACGACGCGTCGCAAATGCTTCCAGACACTCTATTGGAGCGTGAACTGGAAGGGCAAGTCTTCGGGATAGAGTCTCTCTCTCTCTCTCTCTCTCTCTCTCTCTCTCTCTCTCTCTCTTCAACAAATATCCACACATTGTTTATAATTTCATATAATATATATACGTATATGTACAAAAGGAATATGTACACATACATTATATATATTATATATATATATATATACTATCTATATATATATATATATATATATATATATATATATATATATATACATATATATATATATATATATAATATATATATATATATATGTGTATATATAAACTATATATGCATACATTATATAAGGATATATATAGGAAGAAAGAGAGAGACAGAGACAGAGAGATAATATACATAACATGCTGACATTAGTTAATATTACCAATAATGCAAATTAATAATTAAATACAATCACTGAATATATTCACGATCTAAGCCTTTTGTTACAGTCCAGAAGTGAGGCGAGTGGCAAGATTAAATGTGAATGAAATCAAGAACTCATAATAAAATACTGAAAGTCCGTTCTGGCAGAAGCCAAAATGAACTTATAAATTATGAAATATTTGAGACATGCAATACGAATAATTTGGATCTCATTAGTGGTTATCACTGGCAGCTGAAAATGATCTTTCCTCAGAAAATTCAGAATTTTTAGTGATTTGGACATAAAACTATACGAATTTGAAATTTGCACTTTGTACTGAATGTTCATTACTTCTCTCATGAGGAAGTTTGAAATCCTGTAAACCTATATCTGAACACTTGAAAATTTGACATTCTCGTTATCGTTGAATTATGTTCATAACCGTATAAAAACCGAGTCAGTCAATACCATATCTCTATCAGCAGAGGAATCCAGAGAGGGGAATGTCATTTTCTTGTATTTATGTTATGGAACACTCTTCATTTGATATATTTCCTACGAAACAATTATGTGTACGTAATATATTCAATGTATGCCCAAATGGAGATAAACTATTGTAAGTAATTAATGAATACCTACTTTATGAAAACTTTCCATATCATAATCTGATTACCATTAAAGTGTCATCCTCATCTAGAAACAACTTTAGAAAAATTATAACTATATCCATTCAGATAGCAATATACAACTCTGAAGGAAATTAATATCAATCTTAAGATCATGGACTCTCTTCTTTCCTCGATAACAGCTTGAAAATAATAAGGGAAAAAGTTCTTTAACTTCCCGACTATAGTATTCGAATGGAAAAGGTTTCTCCTTCATTGCAGGAAAGCATCTAATAGACGCCTTCTACAGTCATCCCTCCAAAACACGTTCACAGATTTCAGCATAAAAGGTTAACGTTATGTAAATTTAATAGTGTGTTAACTAATTTCACTTTACATTAACTCGTAAATTACGGCGTAATGAGATTTTTGTACGTGGTCTGGCAAATTTCATAAGCAAAAGAGCATAGCTTCCTGCAACAGAATTATACATTCAACACTGCATTTTTTAAGGTTTATAACTTCTTACGCAAGAATTCCTTACATGTTTTATTTTATGCAATAAAGTAAGTGAACACCAAAAAAGCCAACTTGTAAAGCAAATTTTGTTGCAAGTTACCACCTGAAAACATATTTACATAATCAAATTCACAAAACTATATATATGTGTGTGTATGTATTAACACACACACACACACACACACACACACATATATATATATATATATATATATATATATATATATATATATATATATATTATATAGCTACATATATATATATATATATATAAAACAACAGTAAGAGAAGGAAAGACAAGTAGTCAGATGCACTTTATTTCATTACATAAACGTGTCTAGATCACAAATGTCCCAAGACTATATATATATATATATATATATATATATATATATATATATATATATATATATATATATATATATACACATATACACATTAATAGCTCAGACAAAACAGGTATAGAGACGTAGCAGAAGACTGACATTTTAACTGGGGAATAATCTTTTCAGTAACTAATGATTCAAGAATTGTTAAAAGTTGCCATTCGATGCTCCCCCAAATATTTCATAATCATCATAATTATATTTTACGTTTATGTTTACATTTATTTACGTGTACTCGCTCATTACAGAGTTAAGAGATTTATCCTCACCCTTAGCTGCCTCCGAGTGCAGTCATATGTCCCAAGGTCACATCCGTGGTAATTAAATTTGTATATCCCACCATCAGTCATCAAAAGATTTGTGGTCTTTTTTAACTTATCAGAGCCAATAATTAGAGAGTTTCCCGTTATTTGGTTCATAGCCGGCCAGCGCTGAAGTTGATGAAAAGGGGGTTGGACACCAAGATACAATGAATGTAAGAAAATTAGGTCATATGGTCAGGTGTTAAGTTCGGGTACTCCCTTTATCGCCACAAGATAAAGAGACTCGGAAAATAAATAAAGTGAGGTACAGAGATTTTAGGGTGTAACTCAGAGAGGCCTCCATAGTTGCACTTAACCGGAATAGTTAGAGGGGCTGGACAGCAAGATTGAAGATAGAAAGCGGGAATGGAGGTATAAACAGGTAAAAAATGAGTCCACACAGGAGCCAAAGGGCAGCTGCAAACGCCCTTTAATTGTGCCTATAATACACAACCTGAGGTGCAATGACGGCACAAAGCATCTTCGGGTTTTAAGTCTGACTGACTTGGACTTAACACAGCCAAACTCCATTAACAAACCTTAAGAGACAACAAGTGTTTCAACTTTATAGTTCTCATTAACAGGTACAGAAAATACCCTTCAGCAGAAATGGATTAAGCAGTAAATTTACTTCGAAAAACAAGCGAATTGGTCCCACGATTCTTCAAATATAACTGAAATTCTTTGGCTACATTACAGTTTTTTATCATCCCAAACAACGTCGAACCCCAATCAATTGATGTACACCGGTGCACTCGCTACATAAACACGAAGACAAACGCCAACAGCAACAATGACCTCCCAAACCTGCGGCCCGAATCCATTTCTCCACCTGAGGTTATAAATCGTCCATCTGCGAGAATGGAGGCGCCTTCGTTTATAGTGTGCGAATCGTGCGGCCTCAAAAGGAATACCCCAATTTGCTTAAAATATGAGGACTATGACTTACAAATCATAGCCATTAGGACAAGAGCCAGCGAATGCAGCCGTGTATCTCGGGCGGACCGGAATGTCGTCCAACCTCTGATAACGGAAGTGCTACTGAACTATTAGCATCTGGTGTGGAAAAGATAAGGTCTCCTCATGAAAACTGTTTTATATTCAATAGACTTTTGATTCCTGCCTTAAAACCATTCGTTTTAATGATTCACACAAACGAGGCGATTGCCGAAATATATATTAGAGTTATCTGTACTATCTGTGCCTGTAAATGAGAATTCATTTCACTTTTAGGGTAGGCGTGCGTAAGTATATCGAACTCGAATCAAGTTCTATTCCCAACTCTCATTGCAATTTTTTCATAATTAGTTTATGCCTGATGCAGAACGCATATGTGTAATTATTTTTTAAAAATTCTAAGGTGGTTTGCTCTTTACTTCTGTAGGTCCGACTCTTTGAATGTAAAACATGCATGAGTGTTTTAGAAAAAAAAAAAAAATAATACCACACAAATTTATCGTTACGAATTTCTTCTGCAATCAGACCAGTAGAGTAGGTTAGACATGTTTGCACACACAATTATAGTTTTGCTGGGAAAAACTCAGCAATATACTGTATGTCACACTGCTTAGCCGAAACTCATTACTTCAAAGTCCATATATTTCAAATTAAGAGGCTCAACAATAACTTATACTTGAGCTAAAACCTACAAATTTGATGTTTAGTGAATAGCACCGATAAAAAATTTAAAAATGTTGCTATGGTGTAGTAATTAGAAAAATAAAAAGTAATTGAATGGGAAAAAAAATGAGAATGGTGTAGACCCACTATAGTTGGTTCACTTAGGTACTTGGCGGCCGCTGGTTGGCTGGGAGCTGCCACCCTTCCGGTACCAGCCAATCAGCGGTCGCCAAACAAACGTCCCGCAGGCATAGGGCTCGTCGAAGAATCTACCTTAAGTGAATCGACTATAGTTGATTCTCTTAACAGTTGTCAAGAGAATTTCACGTAATCTTAAATTAAAAAATATCATTAAGTAGATTAACCAGCCAATCTAGTAATTTTTCTTTACTGTTACAGGCTGAAAAGAAGCAATGAGCGAAAATATCCTCTAATACTGCCTACGACTCGAGTACAAAGTCTAGTGTAGGCGTTAAACTCCCCGCCCCAAAATGTCGGATATTCGTAATTAGAAAACCTATAATACGTATAAGGTAGAAGGGTCTTGAAGACTGAAGCACATAAAATAAAGATCCACCATCCGCAGTGGAGGACTTTCCACCAGGCGCTCTTCACCCTTTCGAGCAGAGCTACTTTAGAATTCCGTCTGTTGTGAGAGTGTTAAGGACGACTGGAGAACTTTTGAGTGGTGTGCTTAAGAACACCTACAAGTGACAAAGTGATATACAAATATAGCTCTTGAGTTTTTCTTGATATAATTTTCTTCTTAAACCCATTTACATTACCGGTTTAGAAGGAAACATCATAAAAACTCACGTTAGAATATTTATCTATCTCTACTGAGGAACTGTCCTTAATCGATATAAAACACACACGTAGTTAACAATCTTTGAGCATTTATAATTCAAACCAGATTCCTAAAGGTATGATCAAGAAGGTTAATGACCCATTCGAATGGCTGTTGGAGTCAGACGGTAGAGAAATACTCCATCATAATTTGAGACACATCCACCATGATAATTAGCTACGAAGTATGTTAATGTCAGACCAAAGCAAAATAGAGATGGATGGTTTTATATTTCTTATTCATTTCTGTCTACCTACAAAGCGAAAACATGTGACACAATGTCATTAATGTATTATCTGAAAAAAACATCCGAGGCTTTGAGATTATAGATACATAAGCAAAATGGAACTTAAATTTCACTAAGTCTGCCTCGATAAGTTTTTCTGTAATGGCACGAGGATTAATTGGGACCTTAGTATATTCCGTTCCAGAGACTGCACAAAATCTAAAAGCCATGTATTAGCTTATGCACAAATGTATAACAAACATTAATCAGGGGAATGTACAAGGGAAAGTAGATAAAGGTACATTCTGTGACATTGCACAAACACACACACACATGTGTATATATATATATATATATATATATATATATATATATATATATATATATATATATATATCTAGATATATACACACATTTATTTATCATTTATATATAAATAGATAAATGAAATTAAAACTAAAACAAAAAACAGCATGTCATTAAAACTACTATACATTATGGCTTAAAAACCGGATTAGAGATCACATTCACCTTCATAGCACGGTGTTCAAATGGGAGAGAGTAGTCGTTTAGTTACTGACTTAAGAGTGAGTATTTAAATTTGCAACCAATGGGGTTCAATCCTTGATATGGTACACGAAATCTTCAGCTGAATATGACCGTACCTGCAGTCTTATTTTCTCTAGAGTTACTCTTTATAGAAAAAACAGCATATGTATATATATATATATATATATATATATATATATATATATATATCAATGCGTCTATAAAGTCGGGGGTTCTCGCTGTCGGGGATCGAATCTCCCAGGTGACGAACCACTGATCAATTGTAATTCCCCTTAGGTATTATTTCCGAGGTAGAGCGAACTGGATACCAAAGGACATTTGTACTTCAATGTGAGTACAAAAAATTCCACGATGTGATAACAATTCGTATATGCTAATTGTTTGTGTGTGTATGTATGTATGTAAAGATCAAAACGAATATTTTAACCCTTACAACTCCTACATCATTACAACCAAAGATAAAAAAAAAAAGCACAAATACCAATTATGACTCAAACACAGACAAAATTCCATACTTTGCCTTTAGAACTCGAAGAAAAATTCTGAGAAAATCTCATTTACCCTAAAACTGAAAAAGATCCACAGAGAAAACTAATAATTCAGCGCTAACTAGAAATTATGCAAAGCCTAGCGACCTCTCCTCTGCGCCTCCTGCAGGAAGCTTCCGAATACGCGACACGAAAAATAAAGGAAAAAATAAAGTGTGGCTCTACATTTAGAGCCGACATGTAGAGCCGACTGCTTCAGGTATGGAATGGAATCTGCAATGGAAAATAATCGACACGAGTGCCAGGTATTACATTATTCAAGAGAGCAGAGAGCGATGTTGAATTCTCTCTCTCTCTCTCCCTCTCTCTCTCTCTCTTCTCTCTCTCGTCTCTCCGTCCGTCTCTCTACTCATTCACTCTCTCTCTCTCTCTCTCTCTCTCTCTCTCTGAACAAAGATATATAAGCCTAATTTTCTATATAAAAAAGCCATCCCGAAATTTCTACGATTTACGTAACAGTGAAATTTACAATGCATAAGAAAGCAACAATTATGAGGGTGTGTATTATATGCAAATTAGCGACTTGTACGAAAGAAAACAAAAATATGTAGTCGTTGTTGTGACGTTTTTTTAAATTTTACGACAAACTGCCTAATCAAAAGGTACCTTCCTATACAAGTCTACATAAACTGACTGCTTATGTAAAACGTACCCAGTTTCTTATGCATGTACGCATATACGGCAGCTAAAGATACAAACGATGTTGCAGAAACTATTTCTAAAAGAAAATAAATGTGGTGTCCAAAACTGAAAGACAGACTAGGAAATAAATTATTTTAAGAGACCAAAATAAATGTGATGTAATTACTGTTTCATGCTGGAAGGGACATTGAGGACATAAATAGAACATTAACTGCCCGGAATAGAAAAAAAAATCTCAACCAAAAACAGACAAAATTAAAATCTCCCTAAACAAGGACCTAAAAGGCTTCCTGAACTACAAATTCAGAAACATTTTCTCCGTGGTAATAAAGAGCTATATATTCCGTCAAAGCTCCCTATCCGAAAAAAAAACTCGCAATTCGAAAAAAAAAACTTACAATTCGCTGACGATATTCATGGCTGGATGGAGGCGCCCCAAAAGCGTAAGAGGATTTTTTATTTTAAACTTTTTGTTTTATTTCATCATAAAGACTTTTCGGTCAGAAATTTTCATCATACGTCAAAGTTTCACCTCCATATTTCGACGAAACCACAGGAAGGCGAATCGTATATATGAAGGACCGACAAAAACATTTCGGTAATTTTGTTAAAGCTCCTATTGAAAAAAAAAAAAAATGGGCGTGATGTTCGAAAATTCATATTTCAATGCTAAAATTTTGTAGCTTTATATCAGATTTCATAATCCAAAGATTACATATCATTACCTTTATTGTTCAAGTATGCACAGTTATATAACCATACAATATGCCATGCATTTGCATAATGAACCGTCACAGCTAAATAGAATATAGAAAAAATTATTATTCTAAAACAAAAGGGGTAGATTACGGAGAAACTCCTAAAACGTCTCTGGTGAATATCACACTGATATTCACAATGCATTCGAACAACAAATATGTAGCTTATTATAAATATTCATGATGAGTAGGAAAGGAAAAAAAATGTCATACGTTTACTGAAAAATCGAGATTATTTCTACATTTTATAACAAATTGCTTAATCAAAAAGTAACTTTTCCTGTACAAAGCTACATAAGCTAAGTGCATATACAAAATATCCCCAGAATTATTCAAGTTTCCTATGCATGTACGTACATGCATCCGTACTCAAGGTAAAGATGCAAACGGCGTTATAGAAAATATTTAATAAAAAACAAACTTGGTGTTCAAAATTCAAAGACAGACTAGCAAAACAAAATAATAATAATTCTGAGAGACCCAACTAAATATGACATTTTCACTGCCTCCTGCTGGTAGGGACACAGGGCATAAATATAACATCAACTGCCAGGCTAGAAAAAATGTTTTCTAGGAAAAAGATTTTTTTTTTTTCAACTAAAAAAACTTCCCCTAAACAAGGACCGAAAAGGTCCCGGAACTTCAAATTCAGCAACATTTTCTCCGTAGTAATAAAAAACAATATTTTCCATAAAAAAAAAGAAAAAAAAAACATGAGAAAAACTCACTATTCGTCAGAAAAAAAAATCGCAACTCGAAAAACTTACAATTCGCTGACGTTATTCATGGCTGGATGGAGGCGTCCCAAAAGCGTAAGAGGAATTTCTATTTTAAACTCCTTTTTTTTTCCATCATAAAGTCTTTTCGGTCAGCTATTTTCATCATACGTCAAAGTTACACCTCCATATTTTGACGAAATACAGGGAAGCGAATCGTAAATATGACCGACCTACCAAAACATTTCGGTAATTTTGTTAAAACTTCCAGTCGAAAAAGGTGGGGTATAACTCGAAAATTCATGTCAATACTAAATGTTTGTAGCTATATATGACATTATATAAGACATAAATTACAAATTATTACCATTATCATTCATAACAAGTACGTACAGTTATGAAAGTAGACAATAGGGCATGAATCTACTAAGCCTCCGAAGCCAAATAGAATAATTAAACAAAAAACAAATGAAATTAGTACATTTATTATCACAAATAAACTTTAATTTGTTACAAATAAAGACACACGAATACAAAAAATAAATATGCAAAGAAAACTGAAGTTACTTGTACATTCAAGCAAGGTAACTCAAGCTATAGGTTAAAGGATATTAGCTTTAAATGTTATGTAAGAACCAAAGTTTTGACAACATTGATCACACGATCACCACCCAGGTAAAGCTCAGCAGCTATAAATAACGGCACAAATTAATTAGTTCCCTTCGTTTCTGAGTCCCAGAAAAAAAATCAACCCAAAATCACAACAAGAACCCTTTGCCACATTTTATACAAATATCAACCACCGCCTTTCCCCGTGATACAAATCAATCACGTGAGACGGGTAAAATCTGAAAAAAGGAATGAAAATAAACATGCAACAATGAATAATCCGAGGCGATAAATAACGCAGAGTGATAAATAACATAATCGTGT